>NC_048291.1:28726713-28806713 GCF_009762535.1 Notolabrus celidotus
TTTATGTTCCAAGGAAGTCAAATTGATGACAAAACCGATGACGTGCAGGGGCTGAGAGTGAGGTAATTGGTCAAATTTTGGCGGAAAAAATCGTGCTGATTGGTTGAATTTGCGTTGATAGTTGCGATCGCGAAATCGCAGCTTCCTGGAGGGACTGACTAGTTTCACTTTTGGGAGTTCTTTTTGCTGATGACACCCTGATGTATAGTTTAGTTAGACACAAACTAAAGCGTCAGATTGGTCTGTTCTTCCTCTTTGTTTGTATATTCAGTATGTCCCAGTCAAACCCTCCTCATCCCTCTGTCAGGCTCTCTCAGCAGCTTGGCAGAGAATCAGAGCGGCCCCTGCTGAAACGGCGGGCTCTGAATAAAGCAGAGGTTTTTATTTGACGAACCCTGCATGGGGACCTGATGGCCGCCAGGAATGCTCCCAGGGAGAGAGAGAGCTGATCTCTTTATCTGTCCATCCTGTATCCTATTAGAGTATCACCTTCCATCACACTCTCCATTCAAAGGATGAGAACAGCTTTTACTAAGCTGCACGCTCCCACTTACCCTCTCTTTACCTTGCTAACCGGCCCTCTCCATACCTCCTCCTCTTCCTCCGCCCTCGCATCACTCCTCTGTGATATTCACACATTCTCATCTTTTTTTTTTGTATCATTCTGCACAAATTAGGACGCAGCTTTCCAAACAACACAACGCTCTGATGTAATGCCTCAATCAGCGTTTCAATTTACTGCTCACAGAAAAGTAACCGACATGAAAAGTAGTTCACTAAGAAACGAGTGTGAAAGGAACGGGGGAGTGAAAAACAGAACCTGGTGAAAAGGTTGCATGCTTTGTTCACCGCCTTCACCACCTTTCAAAGATATATAACCATATGATACTTCTTCTCCTCCTCCTACAACTTTTGCTTGCTGCAGTCCTTACTCTCTCTCTCTCTCTAACTCCACACCTACTTCATCTTCGCCTCCTTACTTTTTTTGGGGAGGGGGGGGGTTCACAATTTCCAAAGTAGCAGCTGCTGGCCACAGAACTGCTGAGGCAGCACTGGGTCATATTTCTCAAGCACTACACGGACCACAACAAACAACTGATATCCAACACACAGCAGAGGTGGGAGCAAGAGAGAGAGAGCGTGACAGAAGAGCTGCTGGTGCCCAGAACAGCCTGCGAAGGATCGATAAGGGATAGACCAATGACTGTAGAACAACCCCACTGGTACAGCTAGCTGCAAACCACACCATCACACACACACACACATACACTCAGCCTACACACACACATCCTGCAAACTAAAAAGAATAGAGTCCAGCCTCGCTCAGGCACAAGTCACTAATCTTCATTTTCTGTTACGTAAAGTAAAAGTACAAACATGGTGGACGGCTGCACCAATCAGTCTGGTCTTGCTGAAGGTTTCTGCATGTAAAGTTCAACCCTGCCACTTTAACTCCTTCTTTTTAATGGATTCAAGTTGAGTCATTCTAAATAATGTTATAAATACATGTTAAGGTGTTTTTCAACCAGAGGAACTTTACCCCTGAACTATGTGCATTTCGACCGGTGGACCCAAGGTCTAAATTTAGTCAGGGGTAGATAATCTCCCCCCTAAAAAGCCCCTGCTAGGGGGGTAGTACTTTTCAAAGGTCCCGGGACTTTCAGGGGGTGGGGCCTGCAATGCTGAACGTGTCTGATTGGTAGATTAACCTCAGTGTTTTTATTTGTTCTATCTTTTTTGTATGTGTGTGTACTTTTCAAAAGAAGAAGCTGTGATTCTCTTGATTTAGCAGCTTGTAACAGTAGTCTTCTCTCAGCCCACCGTGAATGCGTCTCTCCTCCCGGTGTTCCGCTTTTCAAAGTGACCCTGTAAACTGGAGACCTTCAGCTGAACGTGTCAGTGTTTGTGGAGTTTACACAGCTGTTGAAACACAGAGGGAGTTCCTGGGAATGCAAACTAGTTTAGTTTTATTAAGATTTCAAAATATCCTCATCAGATATTTAATGATGGTCTAAAGACGTTTATGAGGGATGCATCCGGCTCAGAGTCTCCAGTTAACAGGGTCGCCGTTTAAACCAAAACACCGGGCGATCTCTGCGATCACGGCTTTTTGAGTTCAAAAGGATTTTAAAGCCGTGTTGAAACGTCTTTGCTACTCGCGCTTATCTCCTCTCACGTGTTGATTCAGTGAATCCATCTGTGATGAAATATAGCACCATCTAAAACAGACCAGCTGAGCCTCTTCATGCTAACAGGCTAACTGTTGTGTTGCTCAGAATGATACCTGCCTGTCCGTCTGCTTCTATGGTGTCATCTGTGATGAATGGCATTCCTCTTTGTGTTACTGCCCTCTACTGGTCTGGTGGTGTAGTGCATTTACTTTTTTTCCTCCATACGTCTCTGGCCTGATTTACACAATCTACCCGGGACTTCAGCCAGACAACAATGGGGGCACAGGAACCTTTTAGTTCAGGGGGCTGAAAGACCCCGGGACTCTTGGTGGAAATGCACCTTTACATGTATGTCCACCAATGTGTCCGGTCCTGCTCAAGGTCTCTGCCTGATAAAGGAAAGTTTCCCCAGCCGTTTTATTAGTGGAGTGATATTTGATCTGTTGGTAACATCACACAGAGTACAGTGTTTTAATTATGTAACACCTTGTTTATTCTTCTGACTCAGACACGGGGAGCGTGCGACAGAATAAGAGTTCATGTAGATCTGTATCCGTCAGCCTGTCAGTCTGCATACATATTAATGCAGCAGCCAATTGACACAATTATGTCTCAGCTCCCTCCCTCCTCATCACAAGCCGATCCACCCTCATCACTTTGCCATCACGCAGCTTTGCATCAGTGCTGCAGCGACTACAGCTGGATGTGAGTTTGATGATTGTGTGCACGAGACAGGGGGAACACACCACGTTATGAATCCACGCAGCTTGGACTTAAACTTTGGATCACGCTTAACAATGAGGCTGTTAAAATAGATCAGGAAACCTTTATTTTAGGCAACTTTACAACAGAGCAGAACATGCCAAGTGCTGTTAATTTACTACAGGGGGTGCTGGGATCCCAGCAGAGTGAAAAATAGCAACACTAGCCACAGATTTTTATTCAGAGGAGCACAGCTGGGTTTACTGTGATTACAGCATCCTCTATCCTTTTTTTTAAGAATCACAACAAGCCACCTTGAGTTTTCTTTGATATATATGAACAAGAAAATTCAAAATGTGCAACAATCTGCATCCTCCTTCCTCTCCTCCTCCCTCACTATTGTTCTCTCGCCTCCTTAATCTCCGTCTCCCATCACACCCTCACTCCTTCACGCTGCTTTTCACTGCAGCAAAGTCTCCAGCACACGACTCTGTTTGTGTGTGAGTGTGAGTGTGAGTGTGAGTGTGAGTGTGAGTGTGCGTGCTGCATGTTGCAGCTGTCAGGTTCACTACAGTCCGAGAGGCGATCGATACGTATTTGGGCAACAGCTCAACATAATTATAGAGGGATACTGAGAATCACCCTGCCTGGACACACTGTGGAGCTCCTTGTGAGTGTGTTTGTGTAGGTGTGTGTGTGTGTGGTTGTTACTTGTCGGTGTGAACTCCCCCCTGACTCTTTTTTTCCCTGCAGCCACTTACCCTGCAAACTTTTCCTGCTCCACAGTGCACAGTGCAGTTTAGATGAGATAATAAGCTGTGCTGGGAGAAGAGTCTCCTGCTTTAGCAAAGAAAGAAATACCACTGTGCAAATATAAAGTATAGAAGTGTAAAGTATTTGCATTAAAGCCAGGTAGCTATCAAACGAGGTGATATCATTACATTATGATGTGTTCAAGGTCCAGTCGGTAAAATGACCGTTATGTGGTATTGGAGGAGATTTTTCCTTCTCCCGGGGTTTAAAACATGGAATACAATCTGGTTAATCTCCTAACATGAACTCTTGTCAGCTTAAAGTACATCCCTGAAACCACTGATGCCAAGATTTTCAAAATAAAGTACAATTTATTTCCTAATTTCTAAAAACCTGTAATCTAGAAGTACAGAGAGCAGACTGGATAAAGGTTTGGACTACAGTGTCGATAACAATATTTACACTACCAGTCAAAGTTTGGACACACCTTCTCATTCAATGGTTTATATTTATTTTGATTATTTTCAACATTGTAGATTAATACTGAAGACATCAAAACTATGAAATAATCTGGTTTTACCATAATCTGGATTACAACAGAAGTCAAATAGAGCTATCCATTGTGTACTAACCCTACCTCTGAACAACACAACTGATGGTCTCAAACACATTAAGAAGGCAAGTCATTCTACAAATGAACTCTTGACAAGGCTCATGTTCATTAGAAACCATTCCAGGAGACCGCTTCATGAAGCAGACTGAGAGAAACCATTCCAGGAGACCACTTCATGAAGCAGACTGAGAGAATACCAAGAGTGTGCAAAGCTGGCATGAAGGAAAAGGGGGCTACTTTACAGAATCTAAAATATAAAACATATTCTGGTTCCTTTAACACTTTTTAAAAAATTTAATAATTCCATATATGTTCTTTCATAGTTTTGATGTCTTCAGTAATAATCTACAGTGTTCACAATAATTAAAATAAATACAAACCCTTGAATGAGAAGGTGTTTCCAAACTTTTGACTGGTAGTGTATCAATCAAAGTTAACACTTCACATCGCTAGCTGATATATTTCCATCTTTACTGTTGGGTAGAAGAATAAAATAACAAAATATGTAAGTATTAACAAAAGTAGAGGTACATCATGTTGAGCCTGTGCTAATAAACTTTGTCACTTTAATGTTGCATGAAAAAAAAAGAACTGTAAAAGCAGTTGCAGTTGCCTGCAGCTAGTGTGACCATGCACGTGTGTCTGAAACCTCCTGTATGGGTGCACTGTGCAGAGATTTGCAAATGCATGACAAGAGCACAACAGGAGAAAGATCAACGAGGACTAAGATCCCCTCATGGTGAGCTAAGTCCAACCAAAGCTCCTAGATGAAACTGTGTTAGTCTATCATTAAAATCTGTCTCTGTTTCTGAATCCAGCACACCTCAAAGTTCCATCCTGCGTGGTCACAATAACAGTGATAGGTGTCAACCTCTCAATCACACTGAGGGAGAGAAAATAAGGTGGTGCATGCAGCGAGGAGTAATCACAGCGTTCTTTTGAGAACCGCCCAGCAGATTTCTGACAAACAGCAGCAGCAGCAGCAGCAGGGCAGCATGTGTGCGTGTGAGGAAGTGGGATTTTTGATGACAGTTACGTCTGTATCTGACAAACAAGGCCCTCAGGCATCCAGCAGCAGTAATATGTTTGCAATCATCACAGGCATGAGGATGTTGTCAGAGGATGTAGGAGTGTTTCAGCGGGAAATCGCTCACATGGAGAGCTAATGACTGACGCTGGGGTGTTCTTGGATTTGGATTTTGGTGTGCTGTAACATTTTTAACTCTGATTCTGCAAGGAAGCTAAATACAAGTGGTGCTGGAGCGTTCCTCATCGTAGCTGCAGACGAGGGAAAGAGACTGCAAGGGAATTCATTTGCATATTAGCTTTAGGTCTGGAAGTGACGCACTGAGAGGATGCAGACGTACAGTATGTAGGAGCACACACATCAACACACACACAGTTCACATGCCTGAAATATAATTACACAGAGAGACTCATGATTGAATCCCAAAGTACTGACACAGCCTGCAGCTCAGGAGTCTCAGGGTACCGCTCACACACACACACACACGCACGCAAGACTGCAAGCATGATGGAGCTACTTTCATCCTATTTGTCCACGAGTGTGTTTGCTTGATACGTGTGAGGACGTGCGTGTTTGTGAGGTAAAGTGGTGCAGGGAGGAAGCTGAGAAAATCACATCACTCTGCCTGCAAAGCCCCATGGGACGACAATCGCAGGGTATTTCAGGAAGTCTTTTCAGAAAGCAGACTCGCCGGGGACCGAGGTGTGTGTGTGTGTGCATGAGAGAGAGAGAGAGAGAGAGAGAGAGAGAGAGTGCACACACACACACAGGCTCAGGACATTTTTGACTCCTTATTTGTGCCTTGAAGACAACATTCAAAACTTTACGGGAAAGTCAAGTCGAACAGGGAAGATAACAAAATGGCTGACGATTCACTGCCAAATGAGAGGAACTGAACTGCTCTCTCTCTCAGATAACAGGCGTCTATCGGAGGGGAACAACAGATTCTGAGCTGTTCTGTCGACAGACGAGACGTCGCTTAATAAACATATTGTCCCTGCTTACTCTCATTTAACTCATCTTTATAACAGGCTTTTAATTTGAAGGATGTTTCAGCTTTTACAGCAGCTTCCTCCTGGTGTGTGTTTTCCTCCTTTAACTTTTTACTGAAGATGATTTCTAACATTTAATAGTTTGTTTTGTTGTATCCATTTTCAATCTTGTGATATAATGTCTCATAATGACTCTCTTCTCTTGGCTGCATATCTGTTTGAAAGATACTATATAAATAAAGTTGGTGTAATGACTGTAATAAAGGAGAAACAGATATTTGAGGGCCTGTATCCACTAACAGCTTTTATTCTGCACTGACTGTGTGACTGACCTCGATGTCAGGGTGCTCTCCAGCAGCGTTACTGTTCCTATGTTATGCAAGTTATATCCTTGCACTTCAGCTTCCCCTCATGGTCACAGTAAGTCTGTTTTATAAAGCTCTGCATGTTTAATATGTAAGGGATCATGTATGGTAGGAAATGCAGTGGAGGGAATTGTGTCGCAGCATGAGCGTTAGCATCTTTAGATCTGGAAACTTCCCCCTCCAGAAATGCCAGAATTAGTTTCTCCTCTGCAAAAGCTGATCTAAAAGGCCACGCCCCTTCTTCATTTTGATTGGTCAGTGTGGAAGGAAAGACAGTGATGCATTGTGTTCTGGAAGTTGATGCATTTTCAAGTGAGAGTGTAGTGATACAATGCAGCTCACACTGAGAGCTGAAGACACTGCACCTCAAAAAAAAGATGTTTGTGGACACAGGCCCTTAAAACCATATCTACACCAATTTACTCATTCAGGGTCAGTGTACACAGGCCCTTACCTCCATCCATATATATACAGCTTTACTCATTCAGGGTCACTGGACACAGGCCCTTATCTCCATCCATATCTATACTGCTTTACTCATTCAGGGTCAGTGTACACAGGCCTTTACCTCCATCCATATCTATACCGCTTTACTCATTCAGGGTCAGTGTACACAGGCCCTTACCTCCATCCATATCTATACAGCTTTACTCATTCAGGGTCACTGGACACAGGCCCCTACCTCCATCCATATCTATACCTGTTTATTCATTCAGGGTCACTGGACACAGGCCCTTACATCCATCCATATCTATACCAGTTTATTCATTCAGGGTCACTGGACACAGGCCCTTACCTCCATCCATATCTATACCTGTTTATTCATTCAGGGTCACTGGACACAGGCCCTTACCTCCATCCATATCTATACCAGTTTATTCATTCAGGGTCACTGGACACAGGCCCTTACCTCCATCCATATCTATATCAAATTACTCATTCAGGGTCACTGGACACAGGCCCTTACCTCCATCCATATCTATACCTGTTTATTCATTCAGGGTCACTGGACACAGGCCCTTACCTCCATCCATATCTATATCAAATTACTCATTCAGGGTCACTGGACACAGGCTCTTAGTGATGTCTAAACTGAGGTGGACATAGAAGATGGTAGAAAGCTAATCTCCCTGACAGAACCCAGTAAATCAAAGTGTATTTGGTGTCTCTTTAAGTCGCAGTACGAGTGTGATATTTGGAAACATAAGGAATATAACAATCCCAAGAAGAACGTCTTTATAGACTTTAATGTGATGTTCAACTAATCCATTATATTTATCATATTTACCTAACAAAGAATATTCAAACTATGAGTTTTTAAGACATTGTCTCTTTATCAAAACAATAACACGTGGGAACAGTTAGAGACTTTCAAAGTGTAACGGCACAGACTCGTAGATCCTAAATATAAACCTGCTGGATTAAGGTTTGGATGATACTTCCTATCTCTCCCCAGTGAAGAATGTTTAAAGTGACACTTCTCTCCCATACAAAATCTCCCCTCTTCTCTCTCTCTCTCTAAATCCAGTCTTATCTCATTCAGTCCTCCCCTCCAGCCTCTTCTCATCATCATTCCACTTAAAGTCTTTCACTAATGAGTTCCTCCTCCTCATCATCCTCCTCCACTCCTCTTCCTCCTCCCATCTCCCTCTCCTTTTGCTTTTTGTGTTTCCAAGTCTCTTCCTGAAGACGACGTAAACATCATACGACGACATGTCACTGATTCTGTCACAGCATGACTGAGTATTTCACTGAAAGAGAGTTTGTCTTTGGCTTCTGTTGTGTTTTAGGGTTATGATAAAGTCTGTGTTTGCATGCAAAGCTAAACAGAGCTGCATCAATCCACATGCAAGCTCAGTTATCAGGAGATGCAGCTTTGTCAACGTGGAATGAAAAGAGGCTGCAGCCGTCCTTCGTGCATCCATCAACAGCCTAACTATGAACTGAGAAATCAAGGTTGGACACATTTGTGCAACTTTCTGATCCATTATCTCATATTTAAACTTTCTGTGAGCTGCAGCCACCAGACCTCACGGATACACTGAGTCCTGGAAGTCGACAAAATCACGTCATGGCTATTCACCTGCTGTGTGATACAATCATCTGGAGTGGAAGAGTTTTACTCAGATGGAGCGGCTGAGAGAGAGCTGACGTCCCTGCAGCAGTCTCTGTTCCAGTGTGTGTGTGCATGTGTGTGTGTGTGTGTGTGTCAAACGTAACAGCCACACAACAAACTCAGGGAGTGTACTCTTAGCTCTGCCATTTTACATGTAGGTTGCGAGTGCTGCAGAGCCGTGATGGCAGAGCTTTCACACTCTATTGCACTGCAGAGCCTTCCCTCCCTCCCGCCCTGGTAAAGCCTAACTTGCAGTATTGTAAGGAACTGAGAACTAAATATATCTATTAGCTGTCAGAGAGGCAGAAGATTTGCATCGAAAACACCTACTTTGCTCCAGAATGAAAAAGGAATCTGCGAGTCAGCTGCAGGAGTGTCAATCCAGGATATCTGCAGGATTGGGGAATGGTGTAATAACCGCCTCTGTGCATGTCGGCTGCTGAGTGATTTGAGCTCAGGCTTGCTTTAAGATTCCCTCTCAGTCGAAAACGATGTTAAAAATCCATCCGTACTTATGATCCAAGGCCAGGTTTCTCTGCCTCATTCAGTCAAAGAAATCTGAAGAAGTTTGTCTTCTTTGTTATAAAAGTGACAAAGATTAGAGCTGGGAGGGAATGACTGAAGTTCAATCAGTCAACTTCAAGTGGAATGGTGATTCAAACTTTAGCCTGTGCTGCCTTATTTGTCTCCTTTTATTTTGAAAGGTTCAGACACATAGTCCATGTCAACACTTCCATTTGCCTGGCTCTGTGCTCCAGACTGACTCGACACACAGAAGATCAACTGGCTGACTCTGCAGCTCAACTGTGGCTCTAACTTATACAGACCAGGCTGTAAGTGTGCAAAAACACACCTCAGAGAGGCGTCTATGCACCATTTCTGTCACTTTACATCTACTTTGACTTCTTACTGATCTTCCAGCTGTGTAACATGCTTGATTCTAATTGGTCAAAACCCCTTGACTACGGTTATTAACTTTCACTAACATGAGCAACACCAGAGGCAAACTGATCACACGTCATGTCAAATCAATCCACAGACCATAGATCGTAAGGTGAGGTAAAACCATTAGCTTCTGTTAGCTAGCATCCAAACAATAGACTGTATAAACAATGGACGTAGCATCCGTGACGTCACCCATCTGTTTCTGAAGCGCTGATTGGAGGACAATCATCGGCGGCAGACATATTGGAAATGTGGAACTCCACATAACTGCTGTCGAGCGATTGTGATGTAAAGAGGCGGGTTGAGCCTCCTAGCTGCCTTTGAATTTCCATAGTCTTATATATATGTGTATGTAAGAATGTTTAACTCTTGTATCTTTCCAGTCTTCTTTTTTTTTTTCTTCTTCTTTTTCATTGGCAGCTAATATCATGTTCTTTAAAAGAGGGCGTGCACACCTAGGTGGGCCAAAAAAAATAAAAAAAATAAGAGAAAGTGAAAGAAAGATTACATAAGGATATACAAAGGGACAGGGAGAGCGAAGGAGAGAGAGACCTAACACACTTAGATGGAGAGGGACCATCTCACCATGATGCCAAAAAAAATCAGTGTGGTGATACTAATGATTAAGCAACCCTTAGTGTCCACAATCATTACTGAAGCTTGGGTCAGAGGGTTGCCGCCGTGCTGTGTTCTATTTGTGTAACAAGACCACCACTGGTGCAGATGAAACCACTTGGGTCAGATCAGCCGAGCGGTACGGCCCGGCACCTGGGCCGTGAGAGCAGTCAGACCGAAGGACCCAACCCGCCGCGGGAGACCCAGGCCAGGGGACAAGCCAAGGACCCAGACCGGAAGCAAGCAGGTACCGCCGGAGCACCCAGGGCGACCCCCAGGTCACCCAGTAGGAGGAAAGGGGGGTGAGGGGGGAGAGAACCCGCAGCACCCCCAAGGGACACCCCCACAACACCGCCCCCACAGCCCCCCAAGACGGAGCCAAAGGAGCCACCAGGGCCGAGGGGGCCCGGCACCAGGAGCAGACAGCCAGGCAGACGGGCAGGACCAGGACCAGAGCCCACCAACCGGCGCGCCGGAGCGAGGGGAGGGCGGAGGCGGCAGGGCCAATCCCCCCTGCCCCCCCCAGACGGCCCGACCACTCCCCCCAGCCACGCCCCCCACCCACGCCCTGCGACTGATGGACCAGGCCGCGGGGGCATGGAGGGACACCCCAATGGCTGCCGTAGTAACACCCCCCCAGCCGCGCACCACCCCACCCCCCAAGAGGACCGCGAGGGAACCCCGGGTATCTTTCCAGTCTAAGTGTCAGGGGCAGAGTAACTTCCTTCCTATGTCAGCTGTGGCTATGGGGGGATAGACGAGACAGGGTCAGTGTAGTAATCAAGCTCTCTCCCCCTGTTCCTGTCTTTATCTGTGTGTTGTGACAGACTTACTGTCTCCAGACTAGAGCATCGCTCTTCTTCCCAATTGGGTTATTTCCTATTGCCCAAATATGGGTATCTTACTTTAGTGTCATCTTTGGGGATAAAGTAGGTAGTTATGGGGACTAGAATCCAAACAGGGTGAGAGAAGAGCCAAACCCAGCCCATTTACTTTGTTAAGATTGGAAGCTGGCCAATCAGATTTCACTTTTCAGAAGCACAGCTGAGTTTAATTGATGACAGGATTATCGCCACATCCACCAGACCTACAGTTCCTCTTTGAGTCCTCATGAGAGTAATTAACCCTTACCATACTGGCCTCTATACTCTCTTCATCTCCCTCCTCATGGTTCGAGTATCTCACTCCAGTTTTTTTTTTCCTCTTGTGTAAGAAAAGGCGACTGCAGCTGATCGGCTGGATGGCTAAATCTTATTTCATGCTCGTTACACACATACAGACACACAACGCACAGAGAGAGAGAGAGAGAGAGAGAGAGAGAGAGAGAGAGAGAGAGGAGAGAGAGAGAGAGAGAGAGAGAGAGAGAGAGAGAGAGAGAGAGAGAGGAAAGAGAGAGAGAGTGCTTTCGTTAGCTGCAACAGGCTAATTGGGCTTCTAGGCAGAGGGGAGCTCGGGGCGGCGGGATGACAGAGAGGAGAGAGAGGGCGAGGAGGTGACGAGGAGGAAGAAGAGGCTGTCATTATGAACAGTGTGGACCAGCGAGATAAAGGTTTGTTATCGAACCCTTCCCCGCCTGATGAAAGAGGCAGAGATGCTGCAGATATGAGAGAGATGGAGAAAGAAGAGTGAGGAGGAGGAGGAGGGAAGAAGGAAAGAGAGATTTATGGGAATCAATGAAAGGAAAGAGAAGCAAGATGCCTGAGATAATGCCACACAATGTGTGTGTGATATACGTCTGTGTGTGTGTGTGTGTGTGTGTCGTGGGTTAAGTGGGTGTTGGAGTTTTATAGCCAAGGTCAGGATGCCAGTAGGCAGTTCATCTAAGTTGGCCCCAGTTGGAGCTCTCCTTTTTCCCATCATGCATCTTTCCTCCACTGAGTGTTTGTGTCTCTTTTCCAAACCTTTAAGATTTAAATCTCTCTTTCCTTCTGACTCGTTTTCTTCTTCTGCAGAAAATAAAAACTCTTCATGAAGAAGTGGTCGCTAAAAAAATCTGCTCCCTCTGCTTTTCAGATTCCTCTTCCTTTAAATCTCACTCAGACTTTTCTACTTCATGTTTCTCTCTGTTTTCCAGTGATCCTAAAACGCCTCTATCTGGAGTCTGTCACATGACTTTATGTCCCGGTCAAAGCAAAGAGTCCAGCTCTCTGTTACCAGACTCAAATTACACACATGCTCCACTGTATGGAGGCTAAAGGTGGTAAAAATATTCCTATATTTTTTGTGAAATAAATCTTAATTTTTGAAGCTATCTGAAAGTTACAAGTGTATTTTAATTTGTATTGATCAATCATTTTAATTTCCCTGATGCTAATTTAATTGGTAAGCAGCATTGGGGGATTGTGCCTGGTCATCATGGTAAAGAGGGAGTATCATCTGAAGGTGAAGCTTTGTATTTAGCAGTTGATCTATGTTCCTATCCTCACCTTCGTTCACAAGCTTTGGGTAGTGACCGAAAGAATGACATTTTGGATGCAAGCAGCTGAAATAAGTTTCCTCAAAAGGTCGTCTGTGCTCGGCCTTAAGCCCAAATATCCACAGGATGCGTGTGCGCCGCGTTCCACCAGGGACACGGCTTTGCCCCGTTGAGGGCTTGCGCTCTGGTCCACAGGACGTGTGTTTGGAGCGTAGCGTCATCTCAGAGCGGGCAGGATCAGCTGGATCCAGCATAGAGAGAACTACATACAAACAACAGGTCACAGAGCCTTTCTGTGGTTGAATCATTTGGAGAGCATTCCATTACTTTAGTGCTTTAATCATCACTGAGTATGCTGCAGAACTAGAATATTTAGTTTTTGCAGGTTTAGTATAATATGGATAATTCTGCTTAAAGTCACTGATATGTGTTTGTATCTTACATTCATAATCGATGAGTATTTCTGATGTAAACGGTCTTCAAACGGTCAGGAGTCCATATATGGTGTTTTATTTTGAGATTGGCGGATGTTGCATGCGATCCTCGTGCCTGACTTCCTGTCCAGGTCGTTCTTTTCTGTGCAGATTGATGCGTGCTGGACGCGGGCGGGTCTGTCGAAATAGACTTGATGCGTGAGCTTTGACTAGAATGGGGTATCTGTAATGCAACACAACGCATCCTGTGGATTTTGGGGGTAAGAGAGAGGGTCTGGAGCTCGGCGTAGAGCTGTTGCTCATTCCCATCATCGAAAGGAGTCCATTGAGGTGGTTCGGGCATTTGATAAGGATGCCTCCTGGACCCCTCCACCTGAGAGGAGGCCTCAGGGTAGACCCAGAGCTTGCTGGAGGGATTATAAATCCAATCTGGACTGGGAACGCCTCGGGATCCTCCAAGAGGAGGTGGGAAACAATGCTGAGGAGAGGGATGTCTAGGTCGACTTGCTTAGACCCAATCTTTGATTAAAATGGATGGATGGAGATGCACGAGTTTAACCAGACCTTGTGGATTTCTTACTTTTATCTGTTTTTAAATTTGTTCCTAAAGCATAAAATGACTCCTTGAAGAGGCGGCAGAGGATCGATTCAACCTGCGGCCCCTTTCTCTTTCTGCTATACAAATAAAGCCGCCTCGCCTTCCTCCTTTCAAAGCAACACATACAAACACATTTAACAAGAACTACACACATGTTTTAAAATCAGAAAATGAGTCATGGATTTCTGTTTTTTTATAATACATCATAATAATCATTATTCAACGCAGAGAAGAGAGTTCCAATCAATTCATTAATGGTATATGTTCATCAGGATAACTGAGGTTTTCTTCTTCTCTGTTAAGACAGTTGCAGTTTGCAGTAAATGGAAAATAAATCACAAAGGAGGATTTGTTTAAATCTTCTATTGATACCAATCTCCTGAAAATCAATACGCTACCAAAAGACACGCAGGGCTCGATATGTGCACTCACTCCATCACGCAGAGAGAGGAACAAAACAGGCCGACTTTATCGTCTGAATAATGACTCTACACGCCACACTCGCTCTGGAGGCAACCGCAACACACACAGGAAAACACAACACACACGAGACAACACAACACACAGAGGAGATCACAACACACACACACAGGAACCAGCAGAACATGCAGCGCTAGAGTGGATTACACATCTCTCCCTGGTCGACACCAAACACCGTCATGGTGCTTTTGCCACCAGAAAAGCAGACAATAAAGGAACAGGGAATCTGTGTGTGTGTGTGTGTGTGTGTGTGTGTGTGTGTGTGTGTGTGTGTGGAGGATCCCTTATCCTCTTGTTTCCATCGTTAGGATGTTCCTTCATTTACCACACATTCCTACATTTCTGACAACCAGATATTAGGACCACTGGAAAATACAAATGAAGGTGCTATATTTATATTAAATTCAAGTGGCTCTAATCCAAAAACCAAAATACCCACTTTGGACCAACCAAAACCTGATACATAACGCCTGAAACCGGGTACCTGCTACCTGAAATCCAAGCCCTGATCCCTGATCCCTGAAACTGTATTTTCTGCTGGATGTGAGGAGGACGTTTAATCCCACATTGGTGCCAGAACAACTCAAAAGCCAGCGGACAAAAACAGAAACCAAAATGCTTACGGCATAAGAAAAATATGGCGTCTGGCCCACATCCCTGCTGCTCCAAATGAAAGGATGTTAGTTCACATTGGACCTGGACAACGTCTGATAAAGCACCTCCCACTGGGAAGAGACTGGGAGGGCATACCCAGAACAAATCTGAGGGATTACAAATCCCACTTGGCCTGGGAACACCTTAAGATCCCTGAGGACCTGGAGGACACAGCGGCGGGCGGGGGGCAGGGGGGGATGGGTGGGAGTCTGGTCTGCTTTCTTTGACCTGAGCTTTTAATAGAATATGTTTCTCTTGATTTCACTTCAGATGTATTTAAGGCGCTTAATCTGTTCCAGAAAGCTCCTGCGATAGTTCGTCAGCATCAGAACGAAGACGATAGAAAAACGGCAAGATAGAAAATCCATACAGATGAATTGGTTTTATCTTGCTGGCCAGTTAAGTGGAAGCTCGCTCTCCTGATCCCTCCCGACACAGCTCCAGCCGTCCCCTCTGCTGCTGCTGGCTGCAAAGTGACTGGTGCTGCATCTTGCCAGCTGAAGAACCCTTGAGCAAGACACTGAAACCCCGCACGGCTCCGATGCCGCGGTTGAAGTGTGCTCATTAAGACATGCAAATGCAACGGAAGATGGATTGTGTCTCAAGGGAAGCGGGGTTCTTATTTAATCAGAACCACCGGGCAGCTGAAGCACGAGGAGACTTTTTTAAAAGGAAAAACTGTGGTGTGAAAACCTCTCTGGTTTCAGGGTTATGAAGAAGCACTGATCTGGAAATCCAGAATCACGTAACCTTGGGTGAAACTCCCCGCTCAAGAAGCCTCTGACTTTAATCTCGGCTGCTTGTGTTATGCATGCATTGTGTTGGAAGAGTTCTCTCAGCCCGGCGTCCTCTCTGCAGAACAAAGATATCACAGAGAATATCTCCTCGTCGATCAGCGCTCATTATCCTATCTATTAAATTCATTATCACAAAGCCACGCCGCGTTCACGCGACCAGAGGCTGATGCCGGCTGATGATATTTCAGCTCAGATCCCGGAGCATCGCAGGGCAGAGAGAATCTTCATTAGCACGTATTTTTTTCTGTATTTACATCATGACACGGTGCGGTCACATTTCATTATCAGGGAGTGCTCCGGCTGTGCTCGGCAGAGGGACAGATGCTGCCAACACAGAGACAGCTTTGCAGCGCTAGCCTCCGCTTTCTGCCACGGACATATGTGGGTTGCCGGGGGCTGTGGCTGTCACAGGCTGTAGCTCTTCTCCGAGCTAGCTGATGCGAGCGGATGGGGTTTGATGTGATTGGTTGATAAGAGCAGGGCTGTTTTTTTTTATTTTACGTGTATGTGTGTGTGTGTGTGTGTGTGTGAGGAGGGAGAGACAGGCTGGCAGAGACATCGGTTCGGGGGCCGGTGAGCTCCTTTTTTCCTTTTTGCTGCATCGTCAACATCTGTAAACAGACTGTGGCATCCAACATAACCCTGTCTCACTCACAGAACATGGGATCACACACATGCACACACACACATGCACACACACACATGCACACGCACAGGCACGTTGACACAGACTCAAAGCAGGTGTGAAAAATGTGAGAAGAAATCAGTGTGAAAGGAGGGATGAAAAGGAGGAATCGAGGTGGTGAGATTGTTCCGCTCAAGGGAAAGGACTGATGAATAAAAGGGAGAAAAAAAAGAGATGGGAAGAGAAGATGGGATGATGGGGAAAAGGAAGAGGAAGAAAGAAGCAAGAAGAGAAGGGAAGGTAGGAGGGAAGAGGAGAGGTTAGCCGGAGAAGTGGGGCAGTGCTGCAGCGTGACACATCAGCATTCTGAGCACAGCGGCACAGAGTAGCGCAACGAACGCAGTTGCACACACAATCTCTCCCTCTCTCTCTTTCCCTCTCTCTCACACACACACAGAGGAGACGCAGACATGTACAGAACACACACACACACACACACACACGCACAAGCTTCAAACATGTAAATCACCGCCAGGAGAAACGTGCATCAAACATGTTATCTCACAAAAACACACAAGCGTCAAGTGTTCAGATAAAAAAGTACAAATGTCCGGGGTCATGTTATCTCCTGTAACACACACACACACACAGACACACACACACACACACACACACACAATGCAGAGATGACTACTGATACTCATAAGAGGTGCGATGGGTTCTGAGTCTTCAGACATCCAGCAGCTTCTCAGACAGCTTGGAGAAATGCTGATGCTGCATCTTGTTGCCGTTGGAGATTTGTAATCTGAACGCCTGATGGACATTGATTGGCTCCGTGATAGAAGGAGCCTCTGATTGATCCGGATGAAAACGCTGATGGACAACTTTTTTTTTTGTTCTTTTTTTGGCGGGAGGAAAGAAGAGAGGAAGAATTGGAGAAGAATTGAAGGATGTAGACGTGTTTAGTGTGAGGAAACAGGATGAGGTTTCCTGGTGGGCGGGGCTTAGCTGGAGGCAAAAACAAGCCTCCAGATTAAGGCTGTGCATATCATACCATCCATGATGATACCTCAGCTGTTCCTCTAACCTGAAGCCTAACCTTAACCCTATTACCTCCTATTCCTGCAGGAGAACATGCTAACACCAAAGCCCAAGCTAACACAGAGCCTTCCAAAATGTATGCCGTTCGGAAATTTGTCCCCAAGTGGATGGATCAGGTGACTCCAAATGCCCTGAAACGCGCTCCTAGGTGTGCGCCACGTGATGGACTTGGCCCCCAGCACACACCTATGTGATGAGAAAGTGTCAGAGCTAGGCAGAGCAAAGAGCAGGTCAGTATTTTGTTAAAAAGTTTAAATATTATCTTTAAAATACGACATAATACTTGAATATTAGACGCCATGTTTGTTAAAAAGATCAACCGGTCTTCTTAGTTTTGTATTCTTAATTTATTCTATTTTATCACAACCATAATTATGTTTATGTACATCACTTTGTGTGACATTACCAGTGTATGAAAAGTGCTTTACAAATAAAGAGGATGAAGAATAAACAGCTTCCTTTGTTATTTCTCAAACAAAGCTAACGTTAGCGGATGTGCTAAAAAAGCTAGCGTCACGGAGAGATCCAAATAGATTCCTCTTCATGCAACTTTAATTTCAAATTAGAGGATTTATTATTACCCTTAATATATATAATGTCTAGTGATAGGCAATTCAAGCTGAAATCCTGTTGGATAATCACCGGCATCTATTCAGTTATTCAAATACTGTGTGTTTACATTTCACAGCCACGCTCAGTCTCTGGAAACACGTGCAACATTTTTAAATCATGTAGTTGTACCACGGCATGCAAAATCCTTCAAGCTACAATGTTGCTTTATGTCAGCACAACCTGATGGGTTTAGGTAGGAATCCCATCTGCAGTACCTCTCCACAGCAGGAGGGGGCAGTAACGTGCGACACGCGCTATTCATCAGCCAAGGTAGCGTGCTTCTGGCAAAGAAGAGCCACTACAGGGAGTCTGGAGGGATCGCCATGCTGACTGCAATTGGGGTGCTGGTGGCCTAGCGGTTAAAGCGCCCTACGTATCAAGGCTATAGTCTTCTTCCTTCTTCTTCTTTTGCTATTTAATGCAATTAGCATTCTTCTTCTTCTGTTTGCAAACATCTTTCAGACGCTCTGTAGCCACCATCTGGTGGGAGTACCGTATTACAACCAGGCACTGGTAAAAATGATGCTTTTAAAATGAGGAAATATTCAAAGTCACTCTTCGATTGTTACAAAGTGAACGAATACTTGAATATTTGAAATTCATTGCTCATCCCTAATAATGTCCAGTCAGCAGTCCATACCTGCGTTTTACCTGATACCTGATATGAACAGGAGATGTGACCTCACCATGTTTAACTCACAACTCATCAAACTCTGGCTCCTCCTCTGGTTTCAGTGGATGAATCAGATTTATTTGGGGACGACAGGATCTCAGAAATGTGAAATAATCTACTTTTAATGTTCTGGCGTGTTCAAGAGAGACAACAAGAAAACCGGCGTGTGATCTGGCTGTTCTCAAAGTGTAGCCAACAGCGATTTGAGCTCTGTCATGTATTGTTTTAAGATTTCTAAATCCGTCCAGTCCCAGTTGTAAAATCAAAAACACAAAGCATGCACACACACACTTCTTCTAAAGGCTCCACATGCTGTTCTGCAGACAGGTGGAGCTTCAGAGATCCTTCACTGACACAAACTCTCCAAGTGGCTGACATTGATCGAGCCCCAGGAATCAAAGAGGGGGTTTCTTATGATTTGACTCCAAATAAGGAGGATCACTGAGAGCGTTCACTTTACTACTTATGAAGAGACGTCTGGCGAGCAGCGGTCTGCACTTAATTCACTCTCATTCACTTAAAGCACAGAATGAAACCTCGTACAGTTTGGCAGGAGAGACGTCTCTGATAGAATAATGGAGTGAATGTTAAAGGAGCGTCGTCCTTCATCTTTACTTTAATATGGATTAATCGAAGGTTATCTCATCTTTGTGTTGGTGGAAACTTACAGTCTGATACTGCAGCACTCTGGAAGCTGGAGCTCATGTTGGAGTAATAACTCTGTGAGGACGATGAGGAGGGGAAAACGTGCAGGTTTGTGAGGTGTGAAAGATTAGATCTGAAAAGGTGTTTTAATCTTTAAAAAATGTGCCTCACTTTTTTTTTGGGATGCGTGCCTGCCCTACTTTCCACAAAGATATGAGTTATTACCAAATCTCTCCTCCTTATAGCTGCTCAGATTAGTGTTTTGTAAGCAGTAGATTCATATATTACCTCAAATCACATTTCACACACACACATTTAATAAACTGCTCCTTAAACGCAGAGCTCCAGCAGAGTGCTGCAGGTAGCACAGTGCAGCAGGCTGAGCTTTCCTGGATATGTCAGGAGGAGAGAGCCTCTAGTGGTCAGAGGGGGAACTGCAGCCCCATTACAGAGCTGCATGTTAACACAGAGCACAGAGAGAGGAGGGTTTCTCTTCATCCTGTAGATATGAGTGGAGAAAGTAGGGTTGCAAAATTCTGGGAATTTTCAAAGTTGGAAACTTTCAAGGGGAATAAAGCAGGAATGTACTAAATTGAAGGTTGGCTCTTAATAGGGAACTTAAAGGGAACTCTATGCTATTCCTCAATCACATCCACATAGCACACTGCTTACTGCAGGGCTATTGAGACCACGCCCCCTACATGCACCGTGCATTCCTCCATCACATGAAGCACAGATGACTTCTAGAATCCTGCAGAGGCTTGAGAAGCTTCAGGGAAGATGCTTTTTTATTTGCATTTTGAATGGGACTTTGTTGAGATTGCATTCTTGCAATTTTGAGTGGGTTGGGTCGGGGGGATGAGTAATATTTAACTCAACATTCATGTTTTTGTTCTTCAATGAAAGAATTGATTGTTCAATAAAATATTTAACACTTGATAAAGTTCTACTTACAAATAAATCTGTTTTAATTGTATTATTTTGGATGGATGTCTGCTTATAATAAAACAAATTTGTATACTTGGATATGATACCTTTCCATTAAATTCCCATTAATTCCCATTAAGTCCCATAGATTCCCATTTTCCCATTAATCCCCCAGCTTAATTCCCATTAAATTCCCATTAATTCCCATAAAGTCCCATTTACCCATTAATTCCCTAGCTTAATTCCCATTAAATTACCCTCAAATTCCCATTAATTCCCATAAAGTCCCATAGATTCCCATTTTCCCATTAATCCCCCAGCTTAATTCCCATTAAATTACCCTCAAATTACCATTAATTCCCATAAAGTCCCATAAAGTCCCATAGATTCCCATTTTCCCATTAATCCCCCAGCTTAATTCCCATTAAATTCCCATTAAATTCCCATTAATTCCCATAAAGTCCCATTTACCCATTAATTCCCTAGCTTAATTCCCATTAAATTACCCTCAAATTCCCATTAATTCCCATAAAGTCCCATAGATTCCCATTTTCCCATTAATCCCCCAGCTTAATTCCCATTAAATTACCCTCAAATTCCCATTAATTCCCATAAAGTCCCATAGATTCCCATTTTCCCATTAATCCCCCAGCTTAATTCCCATTAAATTCCCATTAATTCCCATAAAGTCCCATTTACCCATTAATCCCCCAGCTTAATTCCCATTAAATTCCCAAAAATTCTCATAAATTCCCATTAAGTCCCATAAAGTCCCATAGATTCCCATTTTCCCATTAATCCCCCAGCTTAATTCCCATTAAATTCCCATTAAATTCCCATTAATTCCCATAAAGTCCCATTTACCCATTAATTCCCTAGCTTAATTCCCATTAAATTACCCTCAAATTCCCATTAATTCCCATAAAGTCCCATAGATTCCCATTTTCCCATTAATCCCCCAGCTTAATTCCCATTAAATTACCCTCAAATTCCCATTAATTCCCATAAAGTCCCATAGATTCCCATTTTCCCATTAATCCCCCAGCTTAATTCCCATTAAATTCCCATTAATTCCCATAAAGTCCCATTTACCCATTAATCCCCCAGCTTAATTCCCATTAAATTCCCAAAAATTCTCATAAATTCCCATTAAGTCCCATAAAGTCCCATAGATTCCCATTTTCCCATTAATCCCCCAGCTTAATTCCCATTAAATTCCCATTAAATTCCCATTAATTCCCATAAAGTCCCATTTTCCCATTAATCCCCCAGCTTAATTCCCATTAAATTACCCTCAAATTACCATTAATTCCCATAAAGTCCCATAAAGTCCCATAGATTCCCATTTTCCCATTAATCCCCCATCTTAATTCCCATTAAATTACCCTCAAATTACCATTAATTCCCATAAAGTCCCATAGATTCCCATAAATTCTCATTCACTCCCATTATTTCCCATTAATTCCTATAAATTTCCATGGAAAGTTTCCAATTTGGAATATTCCCAAAATTCCCCACCTTAACTTCCCATAGAAATTTACCTGAAACTTTCCACCCCTTTGGAAAAAGACAGAATGCAAAGACAAGAATCTGTGTGACCTCTGAACTCTTTATGACGAGGTCTGCACAATTAATCCAGTCTTAATCACCGTCATGATTCAGACACACGATTGAAGCGGGTTATTGACGTTTAAAATGCACGCTCTGCAGTTCTATGAATGCACAACAGTTACAAACATGAGTAAAGCTACAATAAGGGGTTTGAGTAAGAGCAGTGTGTTGTGTTTTCTGAGCGCAGCCTTCAGATGGTGAAAATCTCACAATGTTATGAGAGTGAGAAAAACAACAGAGCATGCACTCTGCAGCTCTCTTCGTCAGTCTGTTCAAATAAAACACATATTAGTGCAAATTGAAAGCTCCTTTTTTTTAAATCTAGGTCATGTTTTTACTTCACATGTGATGAGATCGCTCTCTCTCTCTCCACCAAACAAGGAGCAAAAAAAAAAAAAAAAAAAGGAGACACCTGCTCGAAAAAGATTTCCTCCTTTACATCGGGGCATCTAGAGAGCTGCCCCAGATCCAGGCGTGTTTGTGTTCTGAGCGGCTGTTTGACAACGAAATGAATTTATGACTACAGCCCAGAAAACAGAAGCTTGTAAGCAACCAGCATTAGTAATATTTAGCTCTCTGTTTCCTGGCCGCTGTCACTGAGGAGCCCCCATGACTTGCATGAGCTCGGGCACTCGTCCACGAACGAGCGAGCCTGGAATCCTCTGACTCGCTTTTCTTTTTTTGTGTGTGTGGCTGCTATCTGGCAACACAGTCTGCAGTGTGTGTCCAAAAACCTAGTTTATAAACTTCAGAGAGCTTTTTGGTGAGCATGCAAGAATGAGACTTCTCCACAAATGGCACACTTCTCGTACTGTCGCGCACAAGGGAGTCTCAGAAACTGGACATCCACTGACAGACGTGAGCATTCCCCTGTGCAGATTTTCCCCCCACTCGGTCCTCGGTGTCCAGCTGGCTCCCTCCCAAGCACGAGGCCACATTTCAGCCACTTTTGTGCCACTGCCACCCATGGAATAAAAAAAAAAATCAAGCTTGGAGGAGATGTAGAGGCTTCGTTTTTGGTTACTCTTCCATCTACAGAAAGAAAAAAGAAGTGCCCAGAGAGGGCTGCATAAAGGAGAAGGCTGAGAGAGTCTAAATCTACTTTATCCTGCAGCATTAAAGGTACCCTGTCTCTCTCTGCATGTGTGTGTGCGCAGAGCAAGATGACCTAGTTAGTTGTGTTCTCAGTCTCTTCAGAAGTGTAACACCCACAGCACTTCTGCCTCAATTTAGACTTTATTAACAGCAGCATACAAACACACACACACAAACACACACTCTCTCTTTTCCTTGATTTTATCTTCATGCACCGCCTCACAAAACAATCACAAAGCTATGCACGCACAGAATTATTTGACACCTGAAAATACCAGAGTATCAACCTGGAGACTATTTACATATGAATGCAGATTTAAACCAACACTGGTGCTGCTGCAGCTTCCTGTTTGTGAGCACGTTCAAGAGCACACACTCAAAAACATATAATCTTACAGATAACATATCCAGGCGTGTGTTTCTGCATCCTGTGAGTGTGCAGCTCCTGATAAGAGGTTGAGTTTCATCCACAGTAGAGATAGAGATAGCTACCTCCTGATGCCGTCCTCTTTGTCTCAGATAAAGAATAACATATGTGCTCCCAGCTGTGTCAGAAAAATACATTTAATCTGCTCAATAACTCAACAATCATGACTGCTCTTCATCTGCATCACATTCATCATCAGAAGCCGCAGAAGCAGAGCGCCGTGCGAGGTTTTGCAGTGTGCACCGTTAGCCTATTGACAGGCGGGCATGTTCGGTGACGATGATACAACCCAGATAGGGACGAAGGGGTCGATACGTTAGGATCAACATTTAGATACTGACAAGCTACTCATTTGGAATTGATTCCTTTAAAAAACTATCAATATCAAATGATACAAACACCAAACATGAGGCGGTGCATCGCTCCAAAACATCTGCAGGATGCATTAGGATGGAGGAGAGCTTTCCCATCATGTGACTGATGAGACCATCGTGCATGAGAGGAAGCATGCAGCAAACTAACCTTCTGTCACACTGATGAAAGAGTATGATTAATGTTATGATAGAAACTTAACAGGAAGTGTTTCCATTTACAGTTCTTAGAGAACTTAGAAAGATAAAACATGGTCCCTAAGAAGAGATGGAGTAATCTTTACAAAAGGCATTTTTCAACCGGTGGACCCAGGGTCTAAATTTAGTTCAGGGGTAGATAATCTCCCTCCTAAAAAGCCCCTGCTAGGGGGGTAGTACTTTTCAAAGGTCCTGGGACTTTCAGGGGGCGTGGCCTGCAATGCTGAACGTGTCTGATTGGTAGATTAACCTCAGTGTTTTTATTCACTTGATTTCTCTTTCTTTCATTAGTTTTTATTTTTTCTATCTTTTTTGTATGTGTGTGTACTTTTCAAAAGAAGAAGCTGTGATTCTCTTGATTTAGCAGCTTGTAACAGTAGTCTTCTCTCAGCCCACCGTGAATGCTGGTCTCTCCTCCCGGTGTTCCGCTTTTAAAAGTGACCCTGTAAACTGGAGACCTTCAGCTGAACGTGTCAGTGTTTGTGGAGTTTACACAGCTGTTGAAACACAGAGGGAGTTCCTGGGAATGCAAACTAGTTTAGTTTTTATTAAGATTTCAAAATATCCTCATCAGATATTTAATGATGGTCTAAAGACGTTTATGAGGGATGCATCCGGCTGAGAGTCTCCAGTTAACAGGGTCGCCGTTTAAACCAAAACACCGGCCGATCTCTGCGATCACGGCTTTTTGAGTTCAAAAGGATTTTAAAGCCGTGTTGAAACGTCTTTGCTACTCGCGCTTATCTCCTCTCACGTGTTGATTCAGTGAATCCATCTGTGATGAAATATAGCACCATCTAAAACAGACCAGCTGAGTCTCTTCATGCTAACAGGCTAACTGTTGTGTTGCTCAGAATGATACCTGCCTGTCCGTCTGCTTGGCAGAATGGCATTCCTCTTTGTGTTACTGCCCTCTACTGGTCTGGTGGTGTAGTGCATTTACTTTTATTTCCTCCATACGTCACTGGACTGATTTACACAATCTACCCGGGACTTCAGCCCGCGGTCCAAACGCAGACAACAATAGGGGACCAGGAACCTTTTAGTTCAGGGGAGAGTAGTTCTGGGGGCTAAAAGACCCTGGAACTCTTGGCGATGCATGCCAATGTGCATGAGTTTTTGTCCCTGCTGTTTAATTAGGGGATCTTTTTTGAAAGCATTCCCCTCCGCTCCTCTGTTTGTAGTAAACTCGACATGTTTCTTCACATTCTTCTCTCTAACTACTAAAAAACATCCTTATGCAAGACTCCTGGATTATTCACGGCCTCAGCCTGAATGTGGGGAACTTTTGTGAGGCAGAACAAGATAATCATGTTTATTTCATTCATGCTCTTTTCAATGGTTCCCTGATGGGTACGGTTTCCAAAGTGGAGGATGAACCCAAATACTCAAAACACGGAGGTTTAGACACTCGACTTATCCAGATGCACAAAGTCACACGGACGTCTGATTACGTTTACATTGGAGTTAAGTGAAAGCAGTTGTGTCTCATGCAGAGGCGACATGATGAGCATATTTTTCAGGGCGTGCAGCTTCAGCGTCAGACGCCTTGGGATCGAGTCAAAGCTGAATGTTAAATCATATTAAGTTATTAAAATCTGGAAATCTAGAAACGTTTCCCACGTGGAGGTCTGACTTTGTGGTGAACTTTTTAATCCCTCTCTTGTTGTGCACGATCTGACCCGGTTATTCCAGACGCTTGATGAATTAATCTGTGTGCATTTCAACATGAACGATACGAACACGTCTCTCTCTGGGTATTTCTGTGACTCAAAGCGACATATTTAGAAAGTTACAGGTATGAAAAGAAGTACTGTAAGATCAAAACATCACAAACTTTCCTTTCTCTGGATGTTTGAGAGTCAAATGAATACATTTCTTCCTCTCCTTAATCCTCCCCTCCCCCACTCATCCTCCCATCAGGCCCCCGAGAGGCAGAGCCAGATGGCAGGCCAGGTAAAACAAGGTGAGGAGATGATGTGGAGGATGGGACTGGGTGAGGAAAAGGGGGTCACAAATGTCAGGGGGGGGGCTGATTGATGGAGGAGAGGAAGCGAGAATGTGGTTGAAGATGATTAGATCACGTGAGGAGGGTGATGAAGGCAGGTAGCTGGAAGGAGGAGGAGCAGCAGGCAGGCGGGGGGAGGGGAGAGGAGCCACATATGGAGCCAAGAAGCAAAAAACTAGGTCTTGATCTTAATGTTAGATGTGTTGCATTATGGGGATTATTTGCATATGCTAAGCGTTAGCACAAAGGACACACAGCAGGTAAGAGAGGAGTCCCTCCAGAGTCTTAAAATCCAGCCCACTTTTCTCTGCACACACTACGCTGTCAGGACGCGGGCTGCACCTACTCATGCATGTGCACACGAGCGGCGGTTTGCTAATGCATTTGTTAGCATGTGAATGTCATGCCTTCACATGCAAATGCTCAGCCTGCACACACACACTATCAACACTCTGCAAACGATGCTCAGACGAGATTTAACGTGACAATTTAAGGCATGGGTGCACCTGCATGCACATGTGCAGAGAGGGATCTGTTCTTTCTGATTATCATCTCCACCTTTTCATTGTTTGATGACGTCTTGTTTGTTTGCATGAATAAAAAGAGACACATTTTAGTTTAAATACTGGCTTCACTGCAGATATTCACAATGATGGATACCTTAGAGGACGAAGGCTCAGATTTATCTTCAGGAAACAGAAGATTAAAGGTTCAGGTCTCAGCTTTAAATGCACTGAAGCTGCATTAAAGAAAACAGCACTATAAGAAGCTCCATACACTTAGACAGTTGTCTCTCTACCTCCTACACTCTGCATTATTCAGCTAACGGGACGGCAGGAACATCTGGATGATTAATCTAAGGTTGAGTGAAGCTCTGAGGATGTCAGAAACTCAACCCGACACTGTAAGGACACGCTTCTTATCATATCTAGGTTTATTTCTCTTCTCTGGATGATGTTTGAATAAATCAAACTCCTCTGATAGTGAAGCCTGGAGCTAGGATACAGAAATGAGCACATCAACATTATTGATGAGTGATGAATCAATGTTTTGATTCCTTCCAGCTTCTGATCATCTTCAAACTCATGAAGATATATAACGCTGTTTTTCACACTCATGTCACAGTTTGGTTTTAACACATCGTCCCGTCTCACCTCAGAGGTTACACTCTTCCTCCACGTGATGGAAGTGAAGCTCGGCCCGGCTCGTATTGGTTCCCAGGGTCAGCTGGGGACTGCCGGCCTGCCTCGGTTTGTCAATACAGAACAGCTATCGATTACACTGCGATCGATTTCTGTGTCATTTGGAATGGTGCAGCCAGGTTGCTCAGCGATGCGCCTGACAATACAACAAGATCTGAACATCTGTCATTCACTAATCTGTTACTCAGCATGTCCCTCCTGACCTGCCGTAGACTCCCGATGGTGAAGTCACTGCCAGAGGTGATTTATTAATACATGGTGAGACAAACGCAGAGACAATATCTACAACTCAGTTAATAAACTCAGTAGCTTGCTAACTTCCAGGTCTTCTCTGTGTGTCTCCTTTTAAGTTTGTTGACACTTTATGATTTAATGTGCAATAATAAATGTGCAAAGTTTTATGCAAATTAAAATACATTATGTGGAACATTTATAAAAGCAGTAACATATTTTCCAATATTTTAGTTGTAAGTTACTGCAGTAACTTAATAAAAGTTTGCAAAATTAGCATGTAGAGTAGAAAAGATGTTACGTATTCATTATTAAAAACACTAATGTAAAGTTTTTATGTAAAATGACAAATGTGCACAATTTTAATTTCAGGGATACATGTGCAAAGGTCAATTTTAATGTGCACATTTTTGCATAATTTTTCTAATATATTGGCACATGACAATGTTGTACATCACTTTAAAAAAAATAGCAAATATATAATATATATTATAAAATATTGCATTATTATTTTATTTATTTTTTTATTATGACTTTTGTGAATTAATTATTTAGAAAAAATATTTTGAAGTGATGTGAAAAATTTTAATATGCAGTTATATATGTGCAACATTTTCATGTGCACATTTTTGCAGAATTTTTCTGATATATTGGTACATTAAAATATTGTACGTCACTTTAAAAAAAAATCAAATATATAACATATATTATCCATTATTAACACTACTAATATAATTATTATTATTTGATTATTATTCTTTTTAGGATTTTTATGACATAATTAATTACGCCAAAAAATGAAATGACGAGCAAAATTTTAACATGCAGTTAAATATGTGCAACAATTTTCATGTTCACATTTTTTGTTTTACATTTAGTAGAATTTTGGTAATATATATTCACATGAGAATGTTGCACATCACTTTAAAAAAAAAAGCAAATATATTATATATTATTATATATTTTATTGTAATTTTTTAAACTATTATTCTGAAATATTATATTTGCAAAACAAAATTTAAAAATAATGTAATGTGCAGTGATATATGTGAGACATTTTCATGTGCAACATCTGTGGAAAAGTGAAGTGAAATAATATCTTTGCAAAGTTCCTTTGTGAAATTATATAAATGCAAAATTTAGAGTTAATTAAAGTATTTGTAAAAATTATCTGGGATTATTTTATACGCTCACATTACATTATTTTATTTAGTTTTAGCACAGCTTTTATTTCATATTGATTTCAGTTGTTATACGTGTTTCTACAGAGAATACTTCCTGTGTATTTCCAAGGTAAAAGTTGAATTACTTTGATTCTTTGCTTTTGTGCCTAATATAATATAAAGATGACTCTCGGAGCAACGACACAGATTTCAATCTACCTTTCTTTTATTCTATTCCATTCCACTCTATAAGCAGGGACATGTTTCACGTAGTCTGGACATCAGGTCCAGGCTGTCCACCAGTGAGTCTGGTTCTGCTCGAGGTTTCTGCCAAGTGCATCCACATGTTTGATAAATGTTGGATCTCCCCCAAACATACAGTGAGATCTATCATCTGGACCTGTTCTCTGTAACAAAAGCCTCAAAATGTTTCTTTTGCTCAGATCTGGCAGAGTCTGAAAGAAATGATTGATTCAGCTTCAGTGAGAGTGAAACAAGAAATCAAATCCTTTCATAACAAACTGTTCTCCAACCACACAGATAGAGACGCCAGAGTAAGCATTTACACACTCCTCCTCCTCCTCTTCTTCTTCCTCTTCTTCTTCCTGTAGCGTACAGTAACATCCCTGTCCACCTACAGTAATACATTAAGTAATGCTGCGGCCAGCCAGGAGTTAAAAGCTCATTTGGTAAAAGAGACAAAAAGTGGAGCGAGCCAACGCAGAGATCGATGGAGCTAATGTGATTTAATAAGAAGCTCTCTTTACTCGGGGAACGCTAGTGAGCCTTGATAGATATGGTATACTGCTGGTTCTGCACTTTCATTTGGACCGCATTCAGAGTCCTGCAGAGGCTTTGACAACATTCGAATAGTTGGAGGGTGTGAGAGAGAGAGAGAGAGAGAGAGGGAGGGAGGGAGAGAGAGTGACAGGCAGCTGCGGTAGAGAAGAATAAGAAGGTGGTGGACTGGATCAGAAACAAATGAAAGTGTCTCTCTGTAGCTGTGAGCGTTCACACTTCCTCCTGCAGGAGTGTTCGAGCCATAAATCTGACGCTGTATTTATTAAGATCATGATATGTGGAGTGTGTTCGTCTTATCTATCGTGTTGAGGAAGCAATAAGAGGAAATGTTCCATGTGTGGGTTGTTACAGCCCAGGACAATGGATGGAGTCTGCAAACGCTGCCAGGCTTTATTTGATGCTACACAGTGTGTGAGAGGATATAATGCAATACAGTATGGTAAGAGAGGGTATGACAAAGTAGGATATGTCACTATGCAACACAGCCTGATGCAGCCGGGGTGTTCAGTTGGAGGCCTTCGGACCAAATCCCACCTGCAGGCAACCTCCAAGTAATCCCAACCTGACCCGTCCTGCATACATGAATCAATATGTAAATAACAGAACAGCATGCACTGAAGTAGCTTGTGAGTGAGCCATCTTACTTCTCAAGAGTTGCACATGTGCAGTACTGACCAAGCAGACGTCTTGAAAGCATTGAGATCTTGCTTACTAGCTTCCCTCCTTTCTAGCATCCAAACTCAAAACCAATGTGCATAATTTGCAGAAATTAAGGAATACATTTGGTGGCCTCACTTTCAGAATCCCCTGACTGTTCCAGACCAGCTTTCTCAAGGGATCACCTCAGAGGGAGGCCACATTACAGAGTTACATTGGACTCCTATCAGATCCAGAGCAGGACCGCCGGACAGCTGGAGTCATGTGACTGAGGTCATCAAGGATTCTCCTCCTCCTCCTCTCCTCATCCATGTTGTCTTTCTGGTCCTCTGAAAACCTCTGACCTGTTGACTCCAGGCCTGGCTCCGCTCATCATGACTTTGGTTTGTTGTTGTAGTTAAAGGCACTATGAGGAGTTTTTAACTGGCTGAGAAACAGACTGAAACTGGTCCTGATGCCTCTTTATGACCCTCAAAAGCAAACAAGACCATCCACAACAACACTGATGCCATCTCTGTCGTCATGTCAATGCCTGAAACTGCTCTGAGGGGGTAGGTGTCAGACCAGATGAGGACTCCGACCTGCCGGATCAGAGACGCAGCCGGAACACAACGGAGCAGATCCAGTGGAAGTTAACACATTGACTAGAATAGAAATCAGACCCAGAGCTGTGACGGATCAGAGACAGATCTGGTGGAATTATAAATATATTAAAATCATCAAAATGTTCAAGAAATATTTTCAAAAATCACCTTTTGTTTTGTTTTTTTTGCGACTAAATTTATTAACCATAAAGACAGAACCTTGTTTTTTTGCACCCGGCCTTAAAAAGTAACATTTAACACAGAGTCTAATGGGGTCTTACTCACTTCTGGAGTCCGCCTCAAGTGGACACTCGAGGTACTGCATGTTTTTTGGTGCTTCAGCATGAGCTTTATTTTTCAACACCGGAGGAGGAGAAAGAAAAAGATGATGGATGAAAACAGGATAAAGGTAGGGTGGGGGAAACTAGGGATGAAGTTGAAGGAATGGAGGAGTGAGAGAGGAAGCAAGGTAGGGAAAGTGAGGGAGGAAGGTAGCAATGTAGGAAAGAAGAGATGGAATCTTCCACTCCTTACGCTCACACTTTTCCCCAGCTTTTGTCTCATAATCCTCCACCCATTTATTTCCCTCCCTCCTTCCCTCCGTCTCCCTCCCCTCCTCTCAGAGTGTTTTATTCTGAAAATTAACAGGATGTTTTCATTTTGTTTTGGTGCCTGACTTCCTGTCCCGCTCCATCCCATACATCAAGGTATGATACAACATTGTGCAATTAATTAATCAGTGCATGCAAAAGGTATCTGTTACTTTGAGTCTGATAAGTTTAGCCAACCTTTCATGGCTCCACGCTCACATTTACCTCACACACACGACTCACAGTGAGACAATATTGTTAAAGTTTAATATCTCTATTCCTAAAATGCCAAACATGACAGAGTGGGTCCTCCTCCTCGCTGCAGTTTGGCAGTTTGATCCCTGCTCCTTCAGTCTGCATGCCAAAGAGTCCTCAGGCCAGATACTGAACCTCAAATTGCTCCCAAAGGTAACGCTTCAGCTGTGAGAGTGTGTGAGTGAGCTGCTCAGATTACATCTCTGTGGGCTGATAAGCAGCCTCTGCATCGACGTATTAATGTGTTTGTTTCCCACACGGCTCCTCCGATCGTTGGTGGGGTTTGTTTTAGAGTCGGGAAGGATTGTGATGACTTCTTCTTTTGTTTTTGCAGGGGGGGGAAATTGATGTAAAACAATTTAAAATTCTCGTCATAGTTGCCTCTGGTGTGAGAGCTACATTAAAATAACAATCACTGATGTGCTTGGAACCAAAATATCCCACGATTGTGACTCAGAGAGGGTTTCACACACACTCGGCGACACACACAAATACACACACACAGAAAAGGAACAACTCCGTGGGGTAATTAACTCAGGATAAAGATGAACGAGGGACTGCAGGGGTGGTGGTGGTGGTGGAGGAGAGCGAGAGAGGATGGAGGGATTGATGTACTGAGACTCTGTTACTGTGTGTAAAACTGTCATGCGTTTTACACACAGTAATGAAATCTCCCCATTGTCCCATTTCGCTACGGGAAATGGAAAGCAGTGCACTTCCATTTATGTGTGTGTGTGTGTGTGTGTGTGTGTGTGTGTGTGTGTGTGTGTGTGTGTGTGTATTTACACACGTAATGACGCACATGTGTGTTCGCCGGGTGTGTGGGCGTGTGCTCGCCTGTCTGTGTCAGACGGGGAGACCGTGTGTGTGGGCATCTGAAACACATGTGCCAATGAATGGGGATGCACTGATTCTGAATGTGTGTGTGCGTGTGCGTGTGTGTGTGTGTGTGTGTGTGTGTGTGTGTGTTCAGAGAGATGTCTGCGGTGAATTATTCAACAGGGGAGATATTTGCAATAATGGCAGAGTCAGCAGAAAAAACTGCAGGGCCTCTGTCTGCCAAGAGCTGTCTCTCTCTCTCTTTCTCTCTCTCTGTGTGTGTGTGTGTGTGTGTGTGTGTGTGTGTGTGTGTGTGTGTGTGTGTGTGTGTGTGTGTTAATATGCAGAGGATATGGGGATACCAACAGGCCACAGAGAGACGTGGGGGAGGGGAGAGGTAATGAAAATGAGAATCAGGTAGAGTCAGATGAACGAAGGCCACAGGTAAGAGATGAGCGGGGAAGCAGGCTGTCTTTGCAATGTTCCTTCAAAATAAAATTGAGTTTCTTTTACTTTGAAATTCCCCATTTGTAAGGCTCAATGCTGTCTTAAGTTATGTCACAGTTCAGACAAGTATAGTAGGTGTCATGGATGCGTACCGATCGGTTCCCTGCAAAAATGGAGTGAAGCCTGCGAGCTAGTTCAGGCAGACAACTGGAGCTGCACTGCTATACACGTCACATGTCCCACTCTCATAGCCATCATCCAGTCCTGCCCTCTGCCTCTCAAATTGGCGGTCTCTTTAAACTGGGAAAACCTCCCATCTCTCCCTCTGCCTGTCAGCGCCTCTGCTGCTGCATGCCTATTGCCGAATTTTCCTTCATCCCCACCGCTACCCCAGCATCCACCTGCAGGCTCCGGGGGGTGTTCAGTATGTTCTGCTCATCACTCCTGAATGTCTGCATGTAAACTTATCTGCAGGGAGTGATGAGGCCGGAGCCTGGGCGCCAAACATGAATATGTATTTTGCTGCTACAATAAAGAATTTAAACATGAGTTGTCTGACTGAACTAGAGGTACTTCAAATACAAGGTCTTCACATGGACTGGGAACAGTTGCAGCGTTTTCTTTTTTCAGAACAAAAAGAGTGCTGCAATGAGCTTGAAATTCAATTTAGGAAAAGTAAAATAGACAGACACTCTGTGGTTTTAAAATGTGGAAAACACAAGAACAGGAAAACCTCAAAACATCCAAGATTCTTCTTCACTGAATTAACTTGAAGATTTTACAATAAATGTGCAAAAGAATCAAAAGATGTTTGAAGTTTGAAGATATTTGTATAGTTCTGTCCTTAAATTCACCTTAAATCAACAAACCCCCTCAAACAATCTCTACAAAAGTAACAATCAGCAACTTTCATTGACTCCTCTGTCATCACCAAAGACTCAGAAGAAGGTGGAACATCTCTCTGAAACAATCAGAGCTTAAAACGTGTCGTGAATTATTCCAGCAATCAAAGATAATCTTTCAAACCCCAGCAGGAGCATCCCTCTCTGTGCAGGTTGGAGTGGATCAGAATTGGTGAAAAATAGCTGCAGAAAAAGCTGCAGCAGCAGCATCATCAGCTCTCTCTCTCTGCAGGTAGAAGAAGATGGAAACGCCTGAGTGTTGGTGTGAAGATTGAAGCGCGGGGAGGAGAAATTAGGACAGAGAGCGGGAGAAAAAAGACAATCAGGAACAGCGAGTGTAAACAAAGTCATAAACATAGTGACGGAGGAGGGAACTGGAACAGTGAGTGAGAGAGGAAATAGAGACAGAGAGAGGGAGAGAGAAATGATGCTGAAAATATGCATCAAGCTGTTTCAACGTCAAACAGACGGGACATTAGCAATTAAATGTGAGACTACAGAGCCGTCGGTGATTAATTCCAAGTCATTTCTGATCTCTTCTTTCTTCAGCATTGCTTTTTTATTGTGCAGTGATTGGTACTCTTGTATTTTATGCCAATAAAGCACTTTTACTCTGGGATGGAGAGCAGACAGCCAGAGTGACACACACACACACAGACAGACAGAGGTGCATCTCCAGCTGTGCTTTTAATGGTGTGTGTGAGCCGAGCAGATGGAGTCGTTAGCTTCCCCGGGCCATCAGCCAAATCTATCTCTCCACCGTACATCATCGCTGACGCACACGCCCAAACTCACCTCACCCTTACCTCTGGAGTTACCTCAGCGCACCGGCCCTCTGCACACACACACACACACACCTCAGTGTCACTCTACCTGCTGAGGGGTACACACTCCCAACTGGACCTTTCCACAAGACATCTCTGCATGCAGACCGTTTTCAGAACTCAAAACTTCATCACTATCAACTTAACTTTCCAATGGACTGCTAGGACCAGTAAGGGTTTTCACTCACACCAGGATGAGGTCCTCTAAAGGTACCTCAGACTGACACTAAGAAAGCTTAAAATGAGAATAACAGGTCTCCTTTAACACGACTTCAGGATCAGGCGTCTGCAGATGTCAGATTGCTTTATCAAGTGTGGCTACCACTAGCAGAGCTAGCACCACCAGCCTTCAGTTCTCCCTGCAGGTTTACGTCCACATGCATGTGCCGGTTGCTCCAGTTGGAGTACTTATACGTCAGTTAAGCCATGCACAGTCTTCATACCTCCATAATATGTATAATTCCTGCATATAAGAGCATTACAGCTAGCTGTAGCTGCAGCCTGAGATAGTGGAGGGCTGCACTACACCGAAGACACCAAATATGACCGTCATTTCAGGCCTATGGTGCTGAAATATATGAATACTGTGTTTAACAGACTAGTATCCTGGACTAGCTAGAGGAGGGGTCTCAAACTCCCAGCCCCCGGGCCAGAAACGGCCCGAAAGACCATTTAATCTGGCCCGCTGCGTTCAAGACCCGGTCCGCTATCGTGGCTGGGAAAGAAATTTCCGATTTCAGAGTAGACCATGAATGCAGCACGAGCAACACGTGAGCGAGCAGATGAAAAACAAACATTTAGCACACTGCTAATGCTGTCAGGGTTGTTTAATGGAGATGTCTCTTTCACAGAGTGTTTCAGGAGAAGTGGGAGAATGATTATGTCTGTGTGGAGTTTCAGGGGAACGCCTCCTGTCTCATCTGCAAAGAGGAAATTGCCGTTTCATGAATGCTTGGATGATTTCTGAGAGAATTACCTCCCATCCTTCCCAGAGCTCTCCAGGATCTTCCAAAGGACCATGTGCCTTTTTGGAAGCACATATCTCTGTGACTTTAATAAATCAAAGAATAGGTCCAGACTTAGTGATGACCATCTTCAAGCCACCTCCCTCAGAGCTCATGTGGCCCAGCTGTCTGAGAAGAAGAAGCGCTCTCAGGTGTCTGGCAGGAAAAGCCTATCCTAAAATCCTAAAACACAGTTGTTCGAACAGTTAAAGGTTTTTTGGGGGGTTTTATTTTGTGGAATACTTGTGGCCCCCTTGTGACAAGGCTGGATGCTCAGCGGCCCTCAGGTAATTTGAGTTTGAGACTCCTGAGCTAGAGTAATGTGAGTCAACTTGACGTGCACATCCCTAATTTAGTTTCCTTAATTTGTAAGAACAGGTTGATTTGAGTCTGATAGTGACGGGATGAGGGAGGAGAGAGAGAGAGAGGGAAGACATGCAGCAAAGAGTTGATCCATCGATTGCTGTGATGCATATTTAAACCACTAGGCCATCGCCGCCTCCAGGAACTCTACATTTCTAAAAGAAAAGACAGCAGTAAAGATAACTCTGATACTCTCATACATATCTTTGCATTTTCCCTCCCTGTCCTTTCTTTAAGTAATTCCACTTGAAGAATAACTCCAACACCTTATCTATCTGACTGTAAGCTACTCTTATTTTCCCGGACTGAATATCCGCTCAGCCCTCCTCCTCCTCTACGACTCTTATCTTCCTTCTATATCATAACACTCTTCTGTGAATCCAGGTCAGTGACCCAAAGTCTGAATTTCACATTCCCCCAAATTCAAATTACTCACAAGCATAACCGCGCTACACTCATCGCATGACCAGCCTGCAGTGAGTTACCCACACGTTGCATCACAGTCTGGGTGGCATTAGTGGCACAGGCCTACGGTAGTGATAGTCACCAATGCAGCACAGCATTACAGCCCCACCTGATACACTGGATTAAAAAAAAACACAGACACAAAATCATAAATCAAATGAGCATATTGGCGAGGCCGTTCAGAGCAGTTTAATGGCTCCTAGGACACTGACGGAGGACCCGAACATCCAGAGAGGGGGGGAGGGGAGGGCGAATGAAAGAATAGAAAAGCACAGAAATGCAGCCAGAGAAATAAAGTAGGAGGGGAGGAGGTAGAGAGGGAGAGTAAAGCTCCTTTGTTTCCCTTAGAAACCCATGAGGGGGGGTTTTGAAAAAGAGAGAGAGAGACGGAGAGATAGAGAGAGAGACTGCACTTTACACTGCACTGCGCCATGCTCCTTTCTCACATTAGGAGTCTTTCTACAGCCTTTTTCAAGTCCCTCTTTTTTTTTCATGAGCGTACACACCCAGATGCTCTCACACACACACACACATAAACACACACACACACACACACACACGCACACATGCTCAGTAGTGAGTCATAGAGACAGATAGCCCCCTAACCATCCCTACAGTGGGACTGGCAGAATCAATTATGGATAGATTTCAAAGGGAAGAGTGCATATGTCTATGAATTATGGACTTGCAGCCACACACTGCACACATCACACCGGAGCAGCGGAGCAAAGCGCAGCGCGTGTTTGAAAAAGGCCAGCGCAGCATTGCACTAAATAGATCAACAACCTCGATGCATTACGGCGCAGCGTGTAAGATGACAAAGGTACACCAATGCAACTATTCTGATTCACTCTCAACAAGCCGGCTGTGTTACCGCCATCATTTCCGCTATGTGCAGGGAACAGTTGGGAATCCAGGCTGCATCCTGCAGAGTGGGAGCTTCTGCAGAGGCTGCAGCTGGTTAAACATGTTGCAACATGCCTTCGCTGGTCTTACCCAAGCACAAAACAAACCTGTGCTCATTTTTATTGTCAGCGTTCCTCTTTTACTCTTTTGTTGTGTAAAAATCTCAGTAACAAATCAATTCTGCCTCCCTGCAGAGCGCGATGCTGCAGAGCTTCTCTAGCGTAAACTACAATCTTCCTCCACAGCAAACGATGGCACTTTTTTTTTTTTTTCTCCACTGATTGGCTGGCAGGCAAACTCTCTCAGGCAGGCAAAATGGGTGCAGCCAACTTATCCCTCTCAACATTAAAAGCTGAATAAATAACGAGGAGGGCTCATCCGCTCCTCGCCTTTTGAATTGGCTGCGGTTTGTAATGTAGCGCACCATCTCATCCCCGTTTCCCTCAGCCGCAGCCGAGCAGAGCCGACACTGGCAGCAGCTGTATGGGAGTAAAAGATACGATAGTAAATTATACAACGGGTAGTTTCAGCCTCGGCAATCTGATTGGTCAATGAAACATTCCAAGTGTGCTGACGACTCTCGTTACAGCCAGCCGTATTTCATTGGTTGCTATGACACCCCCCCCCGTTTTGTAAGTGCAGCTACTTTGTGAGCGTTTTTTACTTGTTGTTGTTTTTTGTATGCAAATGATTCTGAAGTAAACTGCTTAATTAGAGCACAGGCTTTGGCAATGATTGCATAAAAGCCACAAGGAAGTTCTGCAGATGTTTTTTTTATGCTTATTACCGTCATCATAAGCATCCCTTGGGTTTCACCAATATGGCGTGCCTTCGTTATCATCTCGGCACAGCATGGACCGGTTTGGGGCTTTTTATTGGAGTGAACCCGTAATGAACCCCTCAGAACTGCTCTGCTGTGTGCATCACGAGAACATGTGAGGCTATACGATGTTTAAACTATAACAATCCTAAAGGAAACTCTGGTGTCGGATTGCTCCAACAGTTTAGTGCAGAAAAGAGTAACAGTGTGAAATACAAAGACTCATGGTTCGGAGTAGATTTAGTGCAAAACACTGTAAAGTAGAGTCGTGGATGGATGAGTATTATTGCACATGCCTCTTAAATATTGAGCATTACAGAGCCCACAGCTGGAAAGTTTTATTGCACATGGTAAAACACATCATGTGGCCAAAATTGTCGGTTATTTGGGATGTGATATCAAATGTTATAATGCACAAGACAATAAAAATTGTGCACATGATATAAAAAGTGTTATTGCACATGACATGATTTGAAAAGTAATGTATTAGTGCACATAATATGAAGAGTGGTAATACAAATGGTACAAAGAGACATGAATTATTATGCATGATAAAAATTGTCATCCAGTAAAACACATGATATGAACCGTACTGATGCATTTTAAATAAAAAGTATTGCACATGAGGAGAAATGTGTTTTTGCTCACCAGTGCAGGGTTTGAAATGATTGGCATGAGTTTTGCAAATGGAATCAAAAGTAGCACAACACATGATGGAAAAAGTAATATTGCACATGATAAGAAAATAGTAAATGACAGGAAAATGTTTTATCAATAATGTTAAAGCTAAGTATTATTGCACATGTTATAAAAGTCTTGTATCATAATATTAAAGTTGTGTATTATTGCGCATGATCATGAAGTTGTGTTTTTCTTACACATGGCATTAAAATTGTTAATTATTGCATATTTTATTAAAGTTGTGTATTATTGCACATTATATTAAGACTGGTATTATTGCACATGATATTAAAATCAGTATAATTGCACATGATCATAAAGTTTGGTACTGTTGCACATGGTATTAAAATTGTGCATCATTGCATGTGTTATTGATGTTGTGCATTATTGCACATAATATTAAAGTTGTGCATTATTGCACATGATCATAAAGTTGCATTTTATTGCACATGATTTCAATGTTGTAAATTATTGAACATAATATCAAAATCAGTATTTCTGCACATGATATTTAAGTTGTGTATTATTGCACATGATATTAAAGTTGTGTATTATTGCACATGATATTAAAGTTGTGTATTATTGCACATGATATTAAAGTTGTGTATTATTGCACATGATATTAAAGTTGTGTATTATTGCACATGATATTAAAGTTGTGTATTATTGCACATGATATTAAAGTTGTGTATTATTGCACATGATATTAAAGTTGTGTATTTTGCACATGGTATTAAAGTTGTGTATTATTGCACATGATATTAAAGTTGTGTATTATTGCACATGATATTAAAGTTGTGTATTTTGCACATGGTATTAAAATTGTGTATTATTGCACATTATATTAAAGTTGTGTATTATTGCACATGATATTGAAGTTGTGTATTATTGCACATGATATTAAAGTTGTGTATTATTGCACATGATATTGAAGTTGTGTATTATTGCACATTATATTACAGTTGTGTATTTTGCACATGGTATTTAAATTGTGTATTATTGCACATGATATTGAAGTTGTGTATTGTTGCACATGAAATTAAAGTTGTGTATTATTGCACATTATATTAAAGTTGTGTATTATTGCACATGGTATTTAAATTGTGTATTATTGCACATGGTATTAAAATTGTGTATTATTGCACATGATATTACAGTTGTGTATTATTGCACATGATATTAAAGTTGTGTATTATTGCACATTATATTAAAGTTGTGTATTTTGCACATGGTATTTAAATTGTGTATTATTGCACATGATATTAAAGTTGTGTATTGTTGCACATGATATTAAAGTTGTGTATTATTGCACATGGTATTTAAATTGTGTATTATTGCACATTATATTAAAGTTGTGTATTATTGCACATGATATTAAAGTTGTGTATTGTTGCACATTATATTAAAGTTGTGTATTATTGCACATGATATTAAACTTGTGTATTATTGCACATGATATTAAAGTTGTGTATTATTGCACATGATATTAAAGTTGTGTATTATTGCACATGGTATTTAAATTGTGTATTATTGCACATGATATTAAAGTTGTGTATTATTGCACATGATATTAAAGTTGTGTATTATTGCACATGATTTTAAAGTTGTGTATTATTGCACATGATATTTAAATTGTGTATTATTGCACATGATATTAAAGTTGTGTATTACAGCACATTATATTAAAGTTGTGTATTATTGCACATGATATTAAAGTTGTGTATTTTGCACATGATATTGAAGTTGTGTATTATTGCACATGATATTAAAGTTGTGTATTTTGCACATGGTATTGAAGTTGTGTATTATTGCACATTATATTAAAGTTGTGTATTATTGCACATTATATTAAAATTGTGTATTTTGCACATGATATTGAAGTTGTGTATTATTGCACATGATATTTAAGTTGTGTATTATTGCACATTATATTAAAGTTGTGTATTATTGCACATGATATTTAAGTTGTGTATTATTGCACATTATATTAAAATTGTGTATTTTGCACATGGTATTGAAGTTGTGTATTATTGCACATTATATTAAAGTTGTGTATTATTGCACATTATATTAAAGTTGTGTATTATTGCACATGGTATTTAAATTGTGTATTATTGCACATGGTATTAAAGTTGTGTATTATTGCACATTATATTAAAGTTGTGGATTATTGCACATGATATTAAAGTTGTGTATTATTGCACATGATATTAAAGTTGTGTATTATTGCACATGGTATTAAAGTTGTGTATTATTGCACATGATATTAAAGTTGTGTATTATTGCACATGATATTAAAGTTGTGTATTATTGCACGATATTTAAGTTGTGTATTGTTACACATGATATTAAAGTTGTGTATTATTGCACATGATATTAAAGTTGTGTATTATTGCACATGATATTAAAGTTGTGTATTATTGCACATGATATTAAAGTTGTGTATTATTGCACGATATTTAAGTTGTGTATTATTGCACATGATATTAAAGTTGTGTATTTTGCACATGATATTAAAGTTGTGTATTATTGCACATGATCATAAAGTTGTGTATTATTGCACATGATATTAAAGTTGTGTATTGTTACACATGATATTAAAGTTGTGTATTATTGCACATGATATTAAAGTTGTGTATTACAGCACATTATATTAAAGTTGTGTATTGTTACACATGATATTAAAGTTGTGGATTATTGCACATGAAATTAAAGTTGTGTATTATTGCACATGATATTAAAGTTATGTATTATTGCACATGATATTAAAGTTGTGTATTATTGCACATGATCATAAAGTTGTGTATTATTGCACAAGGTATTTAAGTTGTGTATTATTGCACATGATATTTAAGTTGTGTATTATTGCACATGATATTTAAATTGTGTATTATTGCACATGATATTAAAGTTGTGTATTATTGCACATGATATTAAAGTTGTGTATTATTGCACATGATATTGAAGTTGTGTATTATTGCACATTATATTAAAGTTGTGTATTATTGCACATGGTATTTAAATTGTGAATTATTGCACATGATATTAAAGTTGTATTTTATTGCAGATGATATAATATTGCTGAAACAGGACGGAAGAGGATGTCAGTTTGGGGAATTGGAGGCAGCGAGTGTGGATCTGATAGCTGACAGTATATTTAATTGATAGCAGTGAGGGCGGACATGTCAGCGCTGTTAATGTGATGAATGGAGAGAGGAGACAGAAGAGGAAGAGGAAAGGAGAGGGGGAAGAGGTTTGACCTTTGTCTGACGAATCACTAAAACTTAATTTCACATTTGGATTCAGTTTTTGATGTACACTTTATTTTGAAATGTAAACGGCCTGTCTGAGCCCCGCAGGGCGCCAGCGTTTTAAGGACAATATCGCTCAATCCCAGCGCTGACGACAACGACGACTGTCACCGACCGTTACTGTCACATTACAGTCATTGTTTCAGATAGCGTTTACGGGGGGACATCATACCCCACAGTTTTGTTCAGCAGTCATGTAAATGCCACCATGGGGATTGTCGTTTAGACTGATAACATTTGGAGGGGGGGGGGGGAAAGGGGTGGCCCGTGTAACCGCAGTCAGTGATTCATGGCTTTCACCACAGAGCTACAGTCGACTCTGTACTTAGTCAGCTCAGCCTGACAGCCGGCTGCTCTCATAACCCAATAACAAGAAATACTGCAGGCAAAGCAAAAAGGCAAACCAGAAGAACATCTCAGAACTGGTTTATTTAGTAACTCTGAGAGAACAAGAGAGTCAAAGAAGTCTTCTGCTCTGACTCTATGTTTAACAAGCTAGCATTAAACTATGACACCATTAGCTGAAACTCAAAGTGTCCATGCTTGACTTCCTCTACTGTAGCTCGGTCAGTCCTTACATGCCATATGCACGCTACTGGTGCCGCCATTTTTACATCTCTTATCTGCAACACCCCATGAAGCTCACCCAGGTCCTCTGAGCAGACTCTTTTGGGTCAGTGGAGGATTTTTCTGCTTGGAAGAACGTTGGGGTGGCACCAATTTTGAAATTGGAAGTATTAAACATGTCGGGTATTTACGATGTCTGGTGGGATCCCCAAGAACAGCCAAGCATGCAGTCTTTGGATGGAACCAAAGCAAGCTGACTGAAAAGAGGAAGCACCACAAATTCAGCTGTTGCAACAAAAGTAGACCAAAACAAAAAGTCTGATCGGTGTCAGATATGGAGGACCGACTTGTTGATTTGTTGCAGCTGCACGAGTGTTTATATAACATACTTGGACGTAGCATTCCTGGACTTGTTGCCGTCTCGCTCTGCAGGTTTCAGCATCAACTATTAAAGCTGAACTTATCTGTCACCAGTAATATGACCACATGTTTGTTTCTGTGCAGAGGCAATAACACAAACATGTTTATTAATGCTGTAAAGATCGTCTTCTTTGAATGGGTGTGTATGTGGTTTCATGTGTTTCTGCAGCCAACCTCTAGTGGACACTTGAGGAACTGCAGTTTATAACACTTCCTCATGGGCTTCATCGTTTGAGACCGGAGGTTGCTGCATGGCTGCTCTCTTGACCATCACACCCTCTCTGCCTCTACACTGCCCCTAGTGTTCATCTCCATACTGCACCTCGTGTCTGCTTCACATTAACTTTTAAGGACATGCACCGAACCAACGCTGGGGCAGCGAGGCAGCCATCATGCCTTCGTGTTGTTAACATGAAGTAAGTCATGAGCCGGTCACATGCTTCCAATCTGAATAAATAATGTGAGCAGGAATAATAGCAGTGTGATATCAAAAGAGACTCATTAAATATCCAGCAGCTGCAGCTTTGAAGAGACGAGTTTGCCTAAAGAAGAGGCACTACATACAGAAAGCAGCGTTTAAATGTGAGAGCATGTAAACACTGGTTTCCAAACACTCACAGACTCAGAGAAGAGACAAAGGTCTCTTGGTTATTGCTGCATAAACACTCGTCTTGGTTTTGGAACGACTGCTAAATCCACCGCTGAGATTATCTCAGGCTCGCAGCAACAATATCTCTCCCACAGCTTTCAGGCGCTCACTTTGTTCACTGGTGTCTGTCTCTGTCTCTCTCTTTGTGACTCTGCATCTGTTTCTCTCTCTGACGTGCGCTCAATATTCTTATTCTGCTTAAAGACTTAAACTAATGGCCTCGGGACGGGATTGTATTTTACCAATCCGACTAATTCAAGCATTACACGGACTTATTACACTAAAAGCAGATATCCAGGTTATATTATTCATAATCGATACTGGACTTTGTGCCAGGATCAAGCAGAGTAATGTCTGAAGTGCTTTAAACAGACAACGACAGAATAAAAGCTGAGTTTAATACACGCATTCATATACATTAACATCAGCAGCTGCTTTTAAAGACGTCTAGAGGAGCTCTCTTCTCTTTTACCTGCTCCTCTTCTTCATGAAACTTCAATCTGACGCAACATTTCCCACGGTGTCGCACCTCAGGGTGTTACAGGACACATTAAGGAACATAGAATCAGTCCCAGGCGAATCAGTGATCATCATTTTTATATTTCAGCCACCGCTCCCTTTATGTGTCTCTTTTATCGCCCTTTAATAATCCTACTTCCTTTACTTCTTCCACTCTTTTCGGACTTTCTGTTGCCCCCATTTCATCCCCTTCCATCTCACTCAACACTCCCTCACAGAAGTATCCCCTTCTCTCTCTCTTCTCCCTCTTCTCCCTCTTCTCTTTGTGGTTCCTGGCTATCCTGCAGCCCCTCCTCACCCCCTTTAATCGCTCCCTCGTCTCATTCTCACCCCCGCTGGTCTAAATTGATCAAAGTGTTCACATTGTTATTCTCCAGGCTCACCAGTATTCACATCCTAACACACACACACACACACACACACACGCATGCACATACGTCGTCCCACTGTTGCCTTCACACCCCTGCTGACATCACGGCTAGCACTGTGTCTCTCAGTGAATCCATTAGCAGCAGCAGCAGCAGCAGCAGCAGCAGCAGCACTGAAGCTAACGCACATAAAGGCACATGTACAAACACAGACGGTGAAACCAGATGTCTAAAAAAACACAAAGAAACAAACACTTTTGGAGAAACAGCGGCACCATGGCAGCACCTGCACTCAGGCTCCACCTGGGACGTGATGATGCTAATACGGGATTAGCGCAGCACGCAACACAAAGCTACTAAAGCGAGCACTGAGGTAGCTATCCAGGGAGGACACAGCTGAGCACCTACTGTAGGTCTTTCTGTGCAGAACAAACTCCACGTGCAGCGGGAGCGTTTCCAGGGATGGCGTGGATACAGCTGTTTAAGCAACACACATCTTTACTTTGTCCTTGCTGTATCTGTTGTTATTTCTAACATATAAAACCTATACCCTATCTTTATGATGTCTTGATGCTTCTTGAGTTTGTCTGAGATTATTATTAGTTGCTGCACAGCCACCCCTGACAAAACATCTGGAAATGCTCCTGCTCGATGGTTAAATTTTGACATCCTTCACAAAAAAAAATACCTTCACTCATAGTGCTGATGGAGCGCACCTGAACAGAGCTCTGGGACTTTTTTTCTCAAAGTGAGGTAAAATAATATTTGCAGTTTGCATGATAAGAAATTCATAGACTTTTTAGAGCACTTCATGATCCGATTTTTCATGAATCCATTTTTTGCACTAAAACAAAGGTTATTATGTTATGATTTTACTGATCCGGCCCACTTGAGATCAACTCCGGCTGTACGTGGCCCCTGAACTGAAATTAGTTTGATACCCCTGCTTTAAAGGTGACATATCACGCTTTTTTCATCAACATATATTGGTCTAAGAGGTCCCCAAAACATGTCTTTAAAGTTTATGGTCAAAAAAACACTTTGAAATCAGATTCTGGTCTGCCTGAAAAGTCCTCTTCTTCATTCCTCATCAGAACAGTCTGTTTTCCCTCTGACCACGCCCCCTCAGGAAGTGGATGTGCCTCGGCTCTCCAGCACGTTGATCTAATGAGATCGCGTTACTTCAACCCTCTGAATCTGATCCTGACGGAGAGGCGCCTGCAGCAGGACCTTTCTGAACCATTGGTCACAGATTTAGTGTTTCTTGTTGTTTTATTTATCAGCATGTCGACGTGTGTCTTGGTACACAGCTACAGCTACGACATGTAGCTATGTTGCTATGCTAACTAGCGCTAGCACTTATCCATGATAAATAAAAATCATCCACTAGATCTTCAAATCTGCAGACGTGGGGAGTCAAACCGACCTTTGTGTTTATTAAGACAGCCTACAACTAGCATGCCTCCCTCCTAAGCTCCTTGTTAGCACACATGTGTGCAGGTAATGAAAAACGGAGGAGGGGTTGAGTTGTATTTTATACAGTCTATGGGCTGAACAAGCTCCGAGCTCTGACTCTGTGACAGACCAGATATTGTTGTGACATAACAAAAACAAGGAAGTCTGAAACGGCTCGTTTCACACACATTTACAGAAAGGTGGAGAAATCAGAACAGGGGCAGAATGGATTCTTTTCATTCTCGGGGGGTTTGTAGACAGGGACACATATTTCAGGTAAAGAACCATTAAAAAGTCAATTTTGCATGATATGTCACCTTTAAACGCTCCTCGTCAAGTCCTGAGGGTGTGTTCACACTTTGCATTCAAATACTCAAAGTTTAAATAATGCTACAACATGTCAGTTTGATTTCTTCTTCTTCACATGTGAGTGATGACGTTTAAAGCTATAACTCAAAATCAATGACATCAATCAATCACTCTGATAATGAGCTCAGTCATTGTCAAAGTCACAATGTCAAATATTCACTTCCTCCAGCTCATTAAATGAAAGAATTTGCAGCTTGTTTAAGAGCTCGGTCTCGACCCTTTACTGCATGTCTTCTTTATCTCTCTGCTCCACACATCTCCATTCTCTCTTCATCAGTCTGATCAATAAGGGCAGGAGTGTCAAAAAACACCACTTAAAGGGGAAAAACAACTGTACTTATTTTGTGCTGTGTTTGGCAAAAAAGTCTTAACACTCATCCGTCAATAAATGAGGTATTTTGAGATTATGGCGAGACTTCTGTATTTTCCTCCAGCAATCTATAAATTCCCTCACTCCCGTCAGCTCCGACCAATCAGAGCCACTCTCCTGATTGGCCCTCCTACATCATCCTGATTGAGCGTGCGCTACGATCTGTTTGTGGGCGGGGCTTACAGGAGCAGAGAGGGGGGTGTAGTGAGATGGAAATCTGGTGTGGAGGGGTGGTGTTGACATTTCAAATCTCTCTCTGAACTGATGTTTATTCCAGGACTGCCAACAGAAGCTTTTAGAACAAATTGGAAGACATCACTTTTGGATTTGTGAATCTGTGTTCAGAGGTTATTGCAAAAACTTTGAGATTATTCACTGAGAAATGAATTTGTAGATGAATCAATTATGATAATAATCTTTAGATGCAGCCCTACATCTTTTAATTTGAGTCTGAGGAGCTCAATTATCCTCCATGAGCTGATTGGTTCACATAATCAGTGTTAATTTATCACCCTGCTGTCTCTCTAATTACTTAATGTGTTAAATACTTGATTCTGATTGGTCAGAGTTTGATTTCTGCACATTCCCCCCTCTGCCTGTTGACACTGTGGTAAAACGTTAGGCTGGTCTTGAGAGTGGAGACATAATGAGAGTTAGCAGGCACACAAAGTCCTTTATGTTCGTAGTTCCATCAACTATAAAAACACTAATGGATCTGAGATTTAACACGTCTCCTTTCTTTGCCTGAGTTGTTAAAGTTGTCCCAAAGATGTGACTTTAATGGTTTGGTGTTGTAGTTCAGTCTAAGCGCTCACCCGGAGACGTTTCCAGAAATAAAAAAAGCTCAACCTGAAAGAATCCACAGACTTTAAACCCGAGTAATGAAACTAGATATTGTTGTTCATGTCTCTAAGCCAGAACTGCCTGTGCTCGCTGCCTGAAAAAAAAATTCCCATGACTCCCGAGCCTTAAGAGCTGCGAGCGGAGTCAGCTCCTATAAGACAGTCCGTGGCCTTCATTGTTCCAGCCTGTGATGATAAGCCATTAGGCTCCTGCGCTGTGACGTGCCGTCGAGGCCCCGCTTCCCCTTGTTCTAATTTTAAAGAGGGATAAAAAAAAAAGGAAGAGAAAGATGTGAAGAAGAGGAATAAAAAAAGGGCGGGATTAGTGAGGAGAGGAAGCACTTTCCCTCCCCCTCTCTCTCAGGTCCCCAACTAACACTTGTCCAAACACAAAGCATTTTATCCTTCGCTGTGCCCTTTAGTAATATCTCACGCTTCACAAGTCCTCTCACAGAGTGTGTGCGCACAGTTCTTTCCACTTTCTCTCTCTTTCTTCCTCTCCCGTCTCTGTCTCTGCGGGGTTTAGAGGACTTAGCGGGCTTTCAGAGAGCTGTTGATTTAGCATTATGTGTGTTAATGCAGAGGAACCGGGAGGGGAGGAGTGCTGACTCTGAGACACTTTAAATCCAGCACATGCCAATAGATGAGATGACACCTGGACCTCTAGCTGAAGACGCTCTGCTGAATAAATTAAACAGCGCTCATCTCTACATCGATCTTAATGAACCTGCAGTGTGTGTGCGTGCATCAGTGTGTGTGCGTGCATCAGGGTGTGTGTGAGAGAGTGTGTGTGTGTGTGTGTGTGTGTGAGATTGCAGGGTACTGAAGTGTGGGTGAGGGGTCGACTGTAAATGCAGGCGGGGATGTTTGTTCTGGGGGAAGGTGAGTTATTCAGGTGTGTATAATGCTCTGTAATGGTGTGTGTGTAAGTGTTAGTGTGTGTGTAGGTGTTGGTGTGTGTGTGTGTGTGTGTGTGTGTGTGTGTGTGTGTGTGTGTGTGTGTGTGTGTGTGTGTGTGTGTGTGTGTGTGTGTGTGTGTGTGTGTGTCCTCTGTCCAGGCCACTCTTTCCATGCATTGATTGTCAGGTCAGAAGGGCTCAGTTGAAGGTATGGCAGCTGTGATAGCATCTTTAAGGCAATTAGCCTTTAGCACAAGAGGGCATATGCATACACACACCTACACACACCTACCTGCACACTCACACACACACACAACCTTTCCTTTATCTGCTTCCTCTACATGATGGAAGTATTGGCAGGTCTGATTCACAGATGCTGCTTGTGTTTGTTGACTAATATTTCACATGTTAGCTTGAGTCTAAAATGCATTTAAAGGAGTATTCCGGCTTTTTCTAGTTGAACTATATTTTCAGTAGACTCACATTAGAATGATTTCAATCCAAGGATGTCACTCAGAGCAGAAGAGGAGGAGATATTCTGACTTTTTTCTCCTAAGAGGGTTGAAAATCCTAAACTGCTGAATCATAAACTCCCTATAATGAAACTCATGAGCATGTTCTGTTTGTCCTACCTGTTAGTAACCCACAGAAATGCTTCTGTCTTTCAAACTTGAAGGCCCCAACTTGTTCTGCAGGCATTTTTTTTACAAACCACTAACTGATGAGTGTAAAGGTAAGAAAAAAGTCTGGAAAATATCAAATATGTGCATCACTTTTTTAATATGGCTGATTATAGGATCACAGAGTCTGCAGGTAAACAACTCCAAATTGGTTAGCAGAGTGCAGCTAACACTAGCAGAGCTAGCACCCCCAGCTTTCAGTCCACCCTGCAGGTCCGCGTCCACATTCCTGTGTATCCTGCATATTCAACTTTATCTCCATTTCTTCATCAAAAAACTGATAAACCACACCTCTGGGCAGAAATCTATCTGTGCTTGTTTACATCCAGGTAGTAGAGCATGCAGCCCCAGCTAGTGGCTGCACTACAGCTAAGACACCGCACATGACTTCACTTTAGGCTTACTATTAAAATCCTTTAACCAATCATTACCTCTGATACTGACTAGTGAAGGCTACAACATTTAATTGATTAGTTGACTAGAGCAGCGGTTCTCAACCTTTTTGAGTCGCGACCCCCAATTTAACATGCACTGGTGTCCGCGACCCAGGTGTCCTGAATGCGGCGTGCCACAGTGTCATTTGAAAGGGGAATGGTTAAAAGAGTGTTAGATATTTTCTCTCCATGCAATGCTCTTGTCATCGCTACGGCTGCGGGGCGGATGAGACTCTCCGCGATCGTGTGAGCCTTTTTCGATTGAGCCACCAAATATGCCACCTCATATGAAGCTGCCAGGGCCTTAGCTGGGACTGTAGCATAGTCACTGACCACCGTTTTTTGGCTCCTTAGTTCTTGCTCCCTGCGCCGAAAAAACTCAACTGGCTTGTCAATGAAGCCGCTGTGTTTTGTCTCCAAATGTCTCTTAAGTTTTACTGGTTTCAAGCTCTCGTTTGCCAGCACTTCAGAGCAAATGACACATTGTGGGTATTCTGCGTTGCTTTTAGTCATGTACGAAAATCCAAATGTAAGAAAGTCGGGCTGATATTTACGGAGCCTCGAAGCTCTGGAGTCAGCCGGTGTCGGCCCCAGTGCCTTCCGTTTCTCAGGGGGTGGTCCTGCTGTCAGACTCTCTGGTGACTGACTCTGAGACCCCTGCTGCTGACCCAAGTCTCGAGCTGGAACACTTTTTCTCTTAAGCCATCGCTCCATTTTACAGCATCAGAAAGCTAGCAAACTTGTTGCAAAATGTAGCGCGAGGTTAATGGTTTGTTTTTCTTTGTCTTTTTTCCCGCCGTGGGTCACGGAGCATGATCTCACGCGCACAGGTCAATTCATACAAATTTAGTTGATACAATGCATTTTGAAAAAGTAATGAAGCACAAAGCAACTAGAACAGCTCCCTGACTGAAATTCTGTAATATAATATTAGATATATTTTTCGAAAATTATTTGGCGACCCCCAGAAATCATCTCGCGACCCCCATTGGGGTCGGGACCCCAGGGTTGAGAATGGCTGGACTAGAGGTGCACATCCCTGTACCTGTAGGATGTTATGTAAGGTGTTCATTCTTTTTTCTTTTTATTATTTTTACCTTTCTTTTTGATGTATTTATTCTTTTTAAATATATTTTAAAACATATTTTCTGTATCTATTTACATTATTATTTAATTGTATTATTATTTATTTATTTTTAAATTATTTAATTTATACATTTCTCTTCTTATTTGTTTTTGTTTTCAAGTCATTTGGCATATTCTGTATGTCTTGGAATAATACACCTTGTATAATATATTTACATTTAATTTTGTAATATGTGTACATGTATAATAGAAATGCACTCTGCACTATTTTATGCTTTAATGTACATCTTTTCTTTAATTGCTAATTTTTTTTAGTGACTCAATGTGTAAAAATTCTAATAAATAGAGATTAAAATATAAAATATAAAGGTGCACATCCCTCGCTCCCTGCTGCAGAGAACAGTGGCTGATTCATAAGTTAATTCCTCATGTAATGTACTGAGAGAATGCTTCATACATGATGACACATCACTTAGAAACCATGAGAGAAAAGCCTGAAACGTATGAAGAGTAAGAAGTGAGCTCATTGGTTCCAGAGCGCCCTCATTGGCTGAAACTCCCCCTCAGGAGAAACCACAGCAGCCAGTGTGTCCAGATTTAAGCACCACGGACAGCTCTCCACCCTCTGACACTCTCAGCAGCGAGGGAGCTGTCCGTGGTGCTCACGGCCGTCCACACGCAGGGTGCTGACACCCACAGGATCAGGACCACGGAGAGCTCAGCAGCAGTCTCCTCAGAACACAGAGGGAAATATTAATCCCCACTTATTTACACCCACAGACGCTCTCAGCTCGACTTTATTCAATCTTTATCATCTCGACTGACTTCACGCCGCTCTCTGAAACTTTTCATACTCTTTGTTCTCAGAGGAGACCCTCAAATCCAGAGTTCAGCTGGTGTGACATCGGTGCTGCAAACTCAAGAGCCTAACAGGGATTAAGGGTTGTGCAGAAATATGAAGCTTTAATGAAGTGCTAGTTTAGCCTCTTTGTATTCTTATATTACCTTTTATATTTCCTTTTAATACAAGACATCTACAGCTTCCTCCCATTCACCTGCTTTTATATATCTTTTATGTGCCTTGCATTTTGAATGATTGACACATCAAAAGGAGGAGGAGCTTTAAAGAGGAGTCAGGGTTTCATCCGGTACATGTTCACACAGCCTTTCAAGCGCCTGTGAGCTCAAGCAAAACTGCCCGGCAGATGTTAAAGCTGCGACCTCTGACCTCGCAGAGAAAGCCGGAGATAACCTGCATAAAAATTGCATCCATACCTCCGACTCCCCTGAGGCTTTTTATTCCCTGACAGAGCAGTTATCACCCGGTCCAGCACTCCTCTTCCTGTGTTGGCCTCCTCTGAACAACTTGGATCGGAGTGGCTCATGGATCGTCCTTTTCAGTGCATTTAGCTCACTTTTCATCTCGGCACAATGAGCCTAAATACAGCCCTAAAAATAGACGCCACCTCCAAAATGGCACAGAAACAAGTCTGAGCTTTTGCAATCGCTGTCTGAGCGAGGGATGAAAGAAAAAGAGAGTGAGTAAAAGAGAGAGAGAGAGGGGAGGTGAAGTGTCTACCTGGCACCGGACGAAGAAGCAGAAACTTAAAAAGGGTGTTTTGAATTATGCAGATCTCACACACTACAACATCCTTTCATCTCCACTCCTTTTTGTCCTCTCTCCATCTTCTCACACACACACGTCGCAGCGTCTTCCTGTGCGTCTGACGAACATTTGGCAACCCTTTCTGATGATGTCATCACTGTAACGTCAACGAAAAGACCTACACGTTTGTGGAAGTGTGTGCGTGACAAGGCACGCTGCTCCTCGTCTGTCGGATGTGGTTAGACGCTGAAACATCACCGCATCTCCACGCAGCGCTGTGTGACGTAACACAACCTACATATGCGTCCCCTCCTGCGTGTGTGTGTGTGTGTGTGTGTGTGTATGTTTCACAGTATTGATGTGTCATGAGGATGACTCAAACGGAGGTACAGTACTTTGTATGTGTGAGGAGGAAGTCACTCGGTCTCGTTTCCTGAGGTGTGTCCGGAGGCTGGAGCTGACCTGCCGTTCTGATTCTCTCATTTTTTCATCCTTTATTATTAAAAGAACTTGTTATATAAACTTCACATCCATCAAACCATCATCTACTCCACTTATTCCCCTCTTCTTCTTCTTCCCAGTCTGGGTGAGGTGTGTCTGTGCTTCCTGCTGCAGCATCAACCTGTGATCCGGGCTGTCGACGGCGTCTCTTCCTGTTTCCTGCAGCAGCTTTAAAAATGAAGAGCCGAGTTAAAACACTCTCTCTCCTGTGTTTTTTTCTCCTCGTATTGCAGCATTAGCGGACAAACTTAGCTGCTTACTATGCAGGAGGCTACTTTAATCTGCTTTAATCTCCTCAAGCCAGAACTGAGCACCATTCCTTCCTCTATCTGATCCCTCGCTCCCTTCCTCCTGTGAGCTACCTGTTCTTCCTCCTCTCCTTCCTGCATCCAACTTTTTAAAACTCCACTCACCTCTGCTCCCTCCTTCTTCTTCTTCCTCTTCCTCTCCCTCTATGAGTGACAAAACAGGCGGTCCAGTAACCGGGGAAACGCTGCATGATGTCACACACACCCTCACACAGGCTTAGTCAGAGAAAGCAGCCATATAAATCCTCACACACACACACACACACACACACACACACAGACGCATGCAACAACGTGGAAATGTGTGGCAATGATAAGAGACCAAAAGTATTCACAAGATTCCTTTTTTTTCTTTCACCCATTTACACACACGCGCACTCACACACATACACACACACACACACACGCACACTCACACACGCGCACTTACAAAAACACACACACACACACACACACTCTGCGCCCCTTCAAGTAATTGTATCTAGAACGACAAGTCAGCAGAATGGTCTAAGCTGGCATGCAGGGTTATGTGGAGGCTGACACACGCGCACACACACTCTCACACACACTCACGCGCACAGACACACACACACACTCACACACACTTGCTGGCCAGCACTGCGGCTTCTTTTGCCTTCTTACTCACTTTCTCTGACTAACTCTGCTGCAGAACCTCGTACACCGAGAAAAGGCAAACATCCTTCTGTCCTCTCTCTCTCTATCTCTCTCTCTCTCCCTCTCTCTCTCCATCTTTGTATCACTCTCCTTTTGTCTTCCCTCTCTCTTTTCTCTCTCTTGTTGTCTCTGTTTCTTTGGTCTCTCTCTTTCTGACTCTACCTCTGTCTATTTCTGTCCTGCTCTCTTTCTCTGCTGTGCAACATCTTTGTCTCTCTTTTCATCCCTCCATCTCTTAATGTCTCTCTTTGTCTCCATGTGTCTCCTCTTGTCTTTGAATGATTCTGTCTCTCTTTCTTTGCCCCTCCTTTTTGCTGTTGCTGTCTCTTCTCTCTCACTGTCTATCCATCTCTTTCTGGCTCTCTCCCTTTGTCTCTCTTTATGTCTCCCTGTCTCTGCAGCTCTCTTTCTCTTCCCCCTCTTTATTTCTAACTCTCTGTATTTGTCCCCGCTCCTTATAATCACCGTCTTTCTTACTGTTTTTCCCTCTTCCCATCCACACGTCTCTCCATCTTTCTATCTTTGTGTCGTTCTCTGACTCTCTTTCTCCTTCCCCTTCTGTCTGTTCTTGTCTTCCTCTATCCTTTCTGTCTTTATCTGTCTCTACCTTTCAGTCTCTCCTTCTCTCTGTCTCTCTTTGTTTGTCTCACTCCTGTGTCTCTCTTGTCTGTCCTCTCCTCCTCTCTCTCTTTCCCTTTGTCTGTTTTTCTGTCCCTGTATCTCTCTTGCTCTCTTTCTGTCTCTTTTTGCTTTCTGTCATTTTATATCCATTTCTGTCTCTCCATCTTTCAAAGCATCTCTCTTTCTCTTCCCCCTCTTTATTTATAACTCTCTCTCTTATTGTCCCCGCTCCTTATAATCACTGTCTCTCTCTTACTGTCTGTTTCTCCCTCTTCCCGTCCACACGTCTCTCCGTCTCTCTATCTTTGTGTCCTTCTTTGACTCTCTGTCTCCTTCTGTCTGTTCTTGTCTTCCTCTGTCTTTATCTGTCTCCACCTTTCAGTCTCTCCTTCTCTCTGCTTGTCTCCCTCCTGTCTCTCTCTATTCCTGTCCTCTCCTCCTCTCTCTCTCTCTCTCTCTTGTACCTTGAAGAAGACTAAAAGCCGTCTGATTGAAAGTCAGACCATAATTCCTTTTAAATGGCGAGATGATGATGATGAAGATGATGATGATGGTGTTGGAGGAGGCAGGGTGACCCAGTTCTTTTCAAAGTGGAATGATGTTTTGTTTTCGGAGCCGTGGATCTCTCAGTATAGCTGATTTATTCATGCCTCCAAACACACCCAGAGAACACAAACCCTGGTGTGGATTTTAACTTTCCTCATCTTACTGTATCTCTCCTCCTCGCTTCTCCAGTGACGCGCTTTACAGACGACATGTTTGACACTCCTCGTCCTTCGTGTTTCATCCGTCACTCTTCCTTACCCTTGGACTGTTACCAGTACAGAAAGAAAGACCTTAAAGCTCTTTGTTTGAAGCAGCCGGGTGGAGACTGCTGGACGGACTCTAAAAGCAACAACAGAAAGCAGCACTACACCGCTCTTTGATATGAGGCGGCTCATTAACCTGCATTACGTCTGTAATAGAGTCAAAGCAGAGCCGCTGCAGAGGTATCCATGACTGCTGACTACATTTGAAAACAGACTTATTCCTGCAAACAGGAAACACACAGAACGCTGACGGTTCATTTGAATCCAACCTTCAGTAGAATCTTCGCCGTGCAACAGAAGATGAGGACTCTGGAAAGTTTAACATCATGTGAGCACTTTTTAAAACCTCATACAGCTTCTCGTCTTCTTCTTATAGAGAACAGCTGTGAAAGCATCCAGTCAGGGCGGTATGCCTAAAGTAAAGCACAGCTGTAGCACCTCACTTCTATGTGTATGTTCCAAAGCAGAGACACCCCATCTGCCAGGTTTTTACTGCAGACACTCAACCATGATGGGGTTCTTTATCGGCTACAAAAACAGAGATATGCTTTTGAAATGTTGATGGGATTGCTTTCGAGTTGTTAAGTAAAATGTATTGTTTATCTGAACCCATCGGCTATAGTCGAACTTCTGAGAGAACGCCAATGTAGCCACAGGTAGTGATACATCACTTAAAGGCACTGTGAGGAGTTTGCATGTTGTGTTGACTCTGCTGCCCCCTGTGGACGAAAGCAGTAGTGTGTTTTACAGAATGAGGTCTGCACAACAGGAAGCAAATCAGATCCTCATTTTAAATCTGCTTTTCTTTGTTCTGACGACTTTTATCAGGATGCAGAGTGATGATGTCGTGCGTTGATTTTTAGCTACATCAAAATATTGACGGCACCGTAACAACGATTAAACTTTGAAAGCTCAGAGTTCCTCGATGCACCGTTACAAGGGACTTCCACCAGATCCGTGTCCGGTCCGTCAGAACGCAGAGCAGGACCTGCAGACAGCTGGAGTCATGTGACCGAGGTTTCCCCTGCAGTAATCACTGAATCAAGGATTCTCCTCCTCCTCCTCTCCTCATCCATGTTGTCTTTCTGGTCCTCTGAAAACCTCTGACCTGTTGACTCCAGGCCTGGCTCCGCTCATCATGACTTTGGTTTGTTGTTGTAGTTAAGTGAAATACGATCTGGTGATAACACAGAGTGTTTGATTCTGAAAATTAACCGGATGTTTTCATTTTGTTTTGGTGAAACCTGACTTCCTGTCCTGCTCCACCTGCTCTGTTGAGATTAGAGATGCAGCCGGAACGCAACGGAGCGGATCCAGTGGAAGTTAACACATTGACTAGAATAGAAACCTGTCAGATCTGGAGCTGTGACGGATCAGAGACGGATCTGGTGGATATTAGGCCGTTATAACAGCCTGGGTGTCATGATGTGATCTCCAGTGCTCCAATAAAAGTCTTTAAATATGCTCATAGTTGAAAATCTGTTTGCTTATCCTGCTCCAGAATCAACCACAAGTCCGAAACATGATGACTAAAGAACCTTATCGTTAAGAAATTAACTCCTCCTGCTTGATAACTTACCTCTCACTGATAAACTTTACCAGCAGAGCTCTAAACAGACACACTTCAGGGCGTGTGCTGAAAACTGACTCATCTTTTTTCATCTAAAATCCAACCTGGCACCAAAATTTAGCACAAAGAAACAACCAACCTGACAGTGATAATCTCATTGTGGTATGTAGGTCATAAAGAGGCATCAGTGTGAGAGTGACACTGTTTGAAAATCAGTTAAAAACTCCTCCCTGAGCCTGTGAGGGCATCGCTTTGTTTCCACTATACAGTCCTCCTGAAGGCTTCATCTGTATGCATATAACCGTCTGCAGAGATTATTAAAAGCTGAAGTGTCATCAGATGACCTCTGATGGGATCCCGTTCTGCAGAGCTGATCTTTTTCCCCTGCATGCAACTTAATTCAAGTCTCAGCTATCTCCTCTTACCTCCTTTTATTTCCTCTAAACGTCCAAAAACAATCCAACGATGTGCTCATTGCATCATCTTAAAACCTCCCAGCTCCATTCTGTCCATTCCTGCAACCTTAAAGTCAGGAACTCACATTTACAGATCTGTAGTGGACCGATTCACCAACAAACCAGCATCTGGACATCTGTCTCCTTCGTCTCCTTCGTCTCTAAGAGATTTAAATTAAATCAATATTTCTATTACTGAAAGAAAAGCACCGTTCTAAATCCCGTTCCAACATTTTTATTCAATGTACCAGCGACCCCTCGGCGAGCCCCGACTCTCCGCCTGAGCAGCCGAGTCCAAAGAGATGCCACTCAAGCTGGTTAAAGGCCCGGACTAATCACCACTTGACGCGGGTTCAAATCCCCAACCAATCTCTTTAAAATTGAGACAGACTGCTGATTTATTAAGATGAATGCCAGCCAGAAATGGACACACACACACACACACACACACACACACACACACACACACACACACACACACACACGCACACACACATACTATGAGTCAGAGTCAGAGATGTGGGGTGGGAGAGATAACGAGAGGAGGGTAAGAGGGTTAATGACTGTCTCAAACACGAGGCCAGAAAGATTGCTGGTGTTTATACATATGGGAATACACACACAAACACACCCTAATAACACACACACTAATAACACACACACACACACACACACCCAGGTCAGCCTGATGAAATTGCATATGATAAATTTGCGAGCCAACTGACGCCATAAATCTTGTCATCTTGCTCTGTCATTGTGTCACTGACTTTTGACTATCAGACAGAGAGAGGGAGGGAGAGAGAGAGGGAGAGAGGGAGGGAGAGAGGGTGAGGGGATGAGAGAGAGAGGGAGTGACAGAAAGACAAAAAGAAACAGACGAGTGAGACGGAGGTGAGATGAAGAAGAAAAGACAGCAGCAGCAGACTCAGGGAGAAATAATGTCAGAGTGATGGTGTTTGAGCCAGGAGTGCAGCTCTTTGTCTTCCTAATGGAGCCATTACCTAAGGGTGTGTGACCTCTGAGGGTCAATCCAACACACACACACACACACACTCACACATATAGAGGACGATATATATTACGGTATGAGTGGCACGGCCAAGAGCTGAAGGACAGGCTACGACTCTGTGTTTTATTACCACGGCTCTCACTCCGCTCTTTTATCTGTGGATCTTCCCTCCTTCACCTCCTTTCCTTCATCCTATCCATCCTTTATCCTTTAAGTCATGCATTGAGAAGGAGGAGGTTGGGAAGGATTTCACATTAGTAAATGCACAACCTTGGATTCTGATCGACGTATGCCAAACAAAGACCAACTTCTCAGTATTTCCAGTGAAGCTCAGGTTTAGCAGAAGACTTCTTTTACCACGAGCTGCATTGTTCACTGTCCAATCAGCAACTTTAGAAGTGAGTTTGTGTTCAGGTTAGGAGTGGCAGAAGTGTTTTTTGAACAGGTTGCCTCCAGTTGTATAATAGAGTGAGGATGAGGAAGAAGCAGCAGAAGAAGAAGACTCAGTAACCAGCTAGCTAGCTATCCTTTATTGCAGTGTTTGGCTTCTTCTACAGAATCCTGTCAGAGGAGGCGACAGATGAAGTGATGTACTCTACCTGCACTTAAAGTTTCCTCACCATGCAAAAAAAATGTTACTTCTTGGTTCATTACATCCTCCTGAGGAGGGCTGATTCATCTCTTACTGGTGAGTCTCAGCTTCATTGTAAATAAACTACACAGAGGCTTCAGTCTGGCTTACTTTAGAGGCTTGAACCCCCAAATAAAGTGGTCTTAAGTTTAGTGAAACATCATCATGATTCTAATCCCCCCTGAAAGTAATAATTCAACCTTTGCCTTGTCTGTCCTCGGGAGGTAAACACTCACATTGATCACATGATTACCAAAAGAGGGGTGATTTTCTTAGTGTGTGTCCTGCTGCTCTGACTTATCGGTCTCCCCATGACATCCATCTTTCCTCCTCTTCTTACCCCACTAAACTTTACCCCCCCGCCCCGCCCCCCTGCCATTATTGCCCCCTGCCATTATTGCCCCCCATCCTCCCCTGTTGTCTCCTGCTCTCCTTCCCTTTACCTAATTTAAAGTGAAAGTGACCTTTTTGTGCAGCCTGTTGTCTCACACTAATGTGTATGTACACACACACACACACACACACACACACACACACACACACACACACACACACACACACACACACACACACACACACACACACACACACACTCTCACACACTCTCTCACACACTCTCTCACACACCTACATTAATGATTACCTGAAAAGATGTCTGGGAGATAAAATGCACACTTTAGCTAATACAACCTCATTATTATGCCTGAGTGTGTGTGTGTGTGTGTGTGTGTGTGTGTGTGTGTGTGTGTGTGTGTGTGTGTGTGTGTGTGTGTGTGTGTGTGTGGGTAAAGTACATGAAATGCAATTACATCTGTCCTTGGGAACATTTTCATTCGCTCCATGTTCCCTTCAGGCTCTTCACTGATTCAGCAGGATCACACATATACAGGGAAAGATGTGTTTCTTTAACCTGCTGCAGAAGCAACTTCAAATGTAAATGACTGAACTCACACAGATAAAGACGCTTTGATATATGTATGAGGAGGCGAATATTTCCAACTCACTGAAACAAAAGTAAATGCAGAACTTAAGAGTCACACTCAGCGGAGGCACCACTTACATGTGAAAACAGCAATTCATGAAAAATAATAAGTTTCATAATAAAGTTGAAGGATGTAACCGTATATCAGGGAGATGACAAATGAACTGCAGTGCCCTTTTTAGACAGCAGGGGGAGCTATCTGCTTTTGACTCCTCTTATTCAACGTCATAACACTCTTACAGATACAGATGTTAGCATTTGGGGTTATTTTATTTTACCATTATAAGATTGATATTCTCTATCAATAAACTACCGGACCATTATGAGAATGCTGCAACAACTTTGCGACAACCTCATCTTGATGACAACATTACAACAACCTACAACATCTTACAGTATGACAATGTAATGACAACTTAATGACAATATACGACTACACTACAACAACCTGGTAACAGCCTCACAACATCTTAATGACAACGTTACCACATCAAGATATTACAACATTATAACGGCAATGTTATGACATCTTTACGACAATGTCATGGCAATGCTATGACATCTGATAATAATAATACTGGCAGAGTAGCATCATGCTAACAGAGCTAACACCGGACACCAACGCCACCTGCTGTGGGCGGACAGGATACAGGAGAGCCAGACTGAACACACTGGTGAAGAAGACCAGCTCAGTCCTGGACCCTGTGGAGGTGGTGTCTGACAGGAGGATTATGGCCAAGCTGTCGTCTCTGATGGAGATTTCTTTCCTATATATATTCTTGTTAAATTCTTGTTCTGTACAGTCATGGCCAAAAGTTTTGAGAATGACACAACTATTAATTTTCACAAAGTCTGCTGCTTCAGTTTTTATAATGGCAATTTGCATATATGTTATGAGGAGTGATCAGCTCAACTGCAATTAATTGCAAAGTCCCTCTTTGCCTTGAAAATGAACTTTATCACCAAAAACACATTTCCACTGCATTTCAGCCCTGCCACAAAAGGACCAGCTAACATCATTTCAATGACACACAGGTGTCACACACATTAACACAGGTGTGGGTGTTGATGAGGACAAGGCTGGCGATCAATCTGTCATGATTGAGTGACTGGACACTTTAAAAGGAAGATGGTGCATGACACCATTGTTCCTCATCTGTTAGCCATGGTTACCTGCAAGGAAACACGTGCAGCCATCATTGCATTGCACAAAAAGGGCCTAACAGGGAAGTTTATAGCAGCGAGTAAGATTGCACCTCAGTCAACCGTCTATCCAATTATCAAGAACTTCAAGGAGAGAGGTTCAATTGTTGCCAAACAGGCTCCAGGGCGCCCAAGAAAGTCCAGCAAGCGCCAGGACCGTCTCCTGAAGGTGTTACAGCTGCGGGATCGGGCCACCACCAGTGCAGAGCTTGCTCAGGAATGGCAGCAGGCAGGTGTGAGTGCATCTGCACGCACAGTGAGGCGAAGACTTTTGGAGGAAGGCCTGGTGTCAAGGAGGGCAGCAAAGAAGCCACTTCTCTCCAGTAAAAACATCAGGGACAGACTGATATTCTGCAGAAGGTACAGGGACTGGACTGCTGAGGACTGGGGTAACATTTGAGGACATTTGAACCGATACAGTACCGATACCCGGTACCTGGGAATCGGTACCAGTACTCAACGGTACCAATTTTCGGTACTTTTGTGTTTTTATGTGGTAATAAATATTAATTTAAAAAAAGAATCTCATATTTGTTTAATTGAACATTTTATTAAATTTAACATGAAATGAACAGAAACAGGATTATATAGGTGATTAGATCTATCAGCTGACACGTGCTCGTGGTGTCTAATTGCTCTTTCTGGAGTTTATCAATGAACACACGTGAATGTCTGCGGACGGGAAAAAGTCAGTTCTCCGTCTCTTTATAATAACAGGACACACAGCTTACTTGTTGGGCATTCACGCACACAGGAACCGTTATAAACAGGGCAGGTAGTCGGAGCGAGAGGGTCCGTCTCAACCATAGACTGTAGAACATAAACTCAATCCTGCTACAGTTGCTGTGCGTGCGCCCGTCAGCTGCAGGCTCCGTTTGGCGCGCTCCCGCACAGATGCAGAGAGCAGAGAGCAGAGACGTCCACCCGATCAGTCTCTGGCTTATTACAGGGGGGAAGTATGGAAACTCGCCTCCTATTCCTCTCCCTCACAGTCACAGGGATGCGTTCAGGTCCCGAAACATGGTACCGTTTGATTTTACGTGAGTTGGTACTCGGTAGTACCAACGTAATTCAGTCGGTACCATAGACTGTATAAAATATGGACGTAGTATCCGTGACGTCACCCATCTGTTCCTGAGAGCTGTTTTGAAGCAAATCGACGGCAGCAGCCATATTGGAAATGCGGAACTCAACCAGGCAGAGTGTGACGTAGTGTGAGTCTCTTAGCCAATGGCTGTGTGTTCCCGACCGGGAGTCACGTCAGTCATGTCCTTATTTGGGCAAAACTCGTAATCCTAATATCTTCTGAACCGTCACGTTAGAAAAAAATTCACCCCCCGTACAGTGTGTGCCATTAGAGAGATTAGCTTCATAGGGCCAAGCCGTTTTTTGAACCAGGCTGTAAACATGTTTATTAATGCTGCAAAGATCGTCTTTTTCCCATTCATATCTATGTGGTTTCCGGTGTTTCTGCAGCCAGCCTCAAGCGGATTCTCGATGTATTGCAGTTTATAGCACTTCCGCATTGGCTTCATCGTTTGAGACCGGAGTTTGCCGCTTGGTCGGTACTTATAAAAGTACCGAATTCGGTACCTATCCCTAAACGTTACAGCATCTAAATGACAACCTTACAACTGAAACACAACTCAATGACAACCTTAAGACATCATGATGTTACATGTTATGACATCTCTAAACAACATCACAACAAATCTACAGTGTCCCAACAAACAACCTTAATTACAACTACACACTTCCACAACTGACCAACATCTTAATGACAATATTCCATAACAATATCAAAACTTTTGCTTCTTTAAAGGATGCTAGTAGATCAAACATTGTTCTTTTTCGTGTTTCATTCACTCACGTAACTTAACGATCTGGTGGAAGTAAAGAATCGTATAGTATCGTGTGGTCAGTGTTAGCATTACCTTTCTGCTAGCGTGTCATTGCCTTCAGTGTAAGACAAGAACACAGTGTCCCAGTCAGATGGAGATTCAGCAGTGAACGCCACACATGCACAAACACACGCACACATGCACAAACACACGCACGCATGCACAAACACACGCACACATGCACAAACACACGCACACATGCACAAACACACGCACGCACACACACACATGGGAGGCAAAGCGCTCTTCCTGTCTCTTGTGCATCACTCTCACTGTCAACACTCCGTGACAGAACGTAATTGAAGAAAATAAAAACCCCAGAGAGGAGGATCAATTACTCAGTGTTACAAGACCGGAGAGATGTTTTCATATTAGAATGATAAAGTGTTGCCCGAAGAAGAACTCCAATGACGGGGAGGAGAGAGAGAGAGAGAGAGAGGAAGAGTGAGGAAGACGAATGCAGAGAGAGGAAGAAACAGAGGAAGAACGATGGGAGACGGGGGAGACGGATGAAGTTTCGGGGTATTTTTTGCCAATTTGTGTGTAAGAGGACGCCGTCGCTTCGTTTGGCCGGCTGTGCGGGCGTGAGCGGGATCCAGCTGTAAATTGGGAGGGTGGGATGAGACTGGGTTATCACTCAGCTGCATCATCTCTGAGTTTCAGTCTTGGTCAGAGATACAGCGAGGAACAATGACCAGGCCTGATTCCATTGTGTCTGTATAACGTCGATACCAGAGAGAGAGAGGGAGAGAGGGGGAGGAGGAACAGAGGAGACAGAAGTTCACAGAGGAGCAGGAAGAGAGAGGGAGCGGGACACAAAGTGAGGATGAAAAAGTAACGAGAGGTGAAGACGGAAAGAGTTTGAGGCTCACGGCGCTGAGTGACATCAATAGCCTCTCCTCCCTCCCCTCGCTCGCCCCGTCTCTGCCTCTCAATTAAATTCTAATCAATGGAAAAGCCTCATTATCCCTGCTGCCTGCAATGCCGTGGAATTGATCTCTGCCCCCGCGCTACGGCGGCACAGTGCAGAACTTTAAAGCTTCACCATGAAGGAGCGGTGTAAGCACAAAAAGAATATCAAAGGGAGGATGAGGAGGTGAAACATGAGATCTGTGAAGCTGCAACAGGTTTGAGGATGTGCAACAGTCTCATCCTGATTCAGACTTTATGTTTTTAATGAAACACTCTGGAACTTTGAATACATTTATAACGCAACAAAAACTGCAGACCGTCCTCCTTAAGTGTTCAATGAACCCGCCATACTTTAGGGTTTGGAGTTTTTGTACTTGACCAATATTTATATACTTTTTGCACTTGCAACAATAATATAATTGGGTCTAGCTAAACCTTGCAATCAAACAATGTGAAACAGACAACAAAAGAATATTAAAGCTCCTAAAAAATCATAGCTGCTGGGTGTGGAGCCCCAAAAACATTTAAAGGATATCTTTAAAGAAATAAATAAATATTATAAAATCAAAATGTCTGTTTTTAAAATGTTGTTATTTTTGGAAAACCGCTGTTAGTATTTATTATTTGGGGTAAATTATGTCAATTTTTCTTTCATTTTTTATTTGTTAGTCAACATTACCAATACATTAAATAACTGCAGGTTTGAATTATTAAAGATACATTAAAACTGTGCATTTTATTAAATATAATGCAAATTAAAAACCCACAAAAAAGGGATTGTAAAACATTAAATTAAATTAAATTAAATTAAATTAAATTAAACAAAACTGCATGACTGAAGGATATAGCACATTAATACATATTAAGGAATTTTCAAAATAAAACAAATAAATTCCATTTTTTGTGTACAAAGATCTCTGCTGTACGGAGTGGAAATTTTGCACTATTGCACATTTTTTAAATAGTTGTTGCATTCTTGAAATATTAAATCAGTACGTAAAACTTTATCCAACATCAACAAAAAACTATTCAAGTTCAAGATCGCCGTAATAAAAATATTAAACCCATGAAGATTTTAAAGAATTATTCAAACAAAAGCTCACACATTGATGTAATATATTTCAGTGAATAATAAAAACTTCCTGCAGTAAACTTTCTGTTTGTGTTGATTCTGGCGCCCCCTGTGGACAAAGTGATACCTCATATCTCTGCTGGTCTTGTTTGCTTTTATAGGACATAAAAAAAGCATCACTATAAATATCAGTCTGTTTCATAACCTCCTGAAAACTCCTCACTGGAGCTTTAAAGAAGAGGAGTGAAATATGTGGATTCTGTAATTTAAATGCATTCAAAGTTTGAATGTTTCTCTCTGAGGTAGAGCGACAGTAAAGACAAGGTTAAGAGGAGACCCTCACGGACACAGACACATGCTAACAGTACAATAGTTGTGAGGGACGGTTTGAGGGGAGAGATTTCAGTTCCTTCAGACTCAGACAAGGACGGAGGTGTCCGGGGGAGGCCTGTTAAGAAGAAAGCACCTGCCTGACGTTCCCTCTAAGGAGCAGACAGATGAGTCGCTGCAGGGACGGGAGGAGGGGACAGCTCCTTCTCTCTCTCTCTCACACACACACACACACACACACACTACTTCTTAAAGTATGTGAGACTGCAAGCTGAGAAGGAACCTTGAAAACAATTTACCCCCCAAACACAAACTCTTTCAAAGACACGGACGCTCTCTGGAAGGGAATGTAAATTGCTGTAGCGGGCAGAAATAGGGAGTGAAAATGAAAGCAGTCAGGGGAATGAGGCCTTTTTTTTCTGGCCTTTATTTACTTATTACAGCCTGATTGAGGAGAGGAGAGGAGAGGAGAGGAGAGGAGAGGAGAGGAGAGGAGAGGTGAGGAGAGGAGAGGAGAGGACAGGAGAGGTGAGGTGAGGAGAGGACAGGTGAGGACAGGAGAGGTGAGGTGAGGAGAGGACAGGTGAGGAGAGGAGAGGTGAGGAGAGGACAGGTGAGGAGAGGAGAGGAGAGGAGAGGAGAGGAGACTAAGGAAAGGTAAGAGGAGAGACTGTGATCCCATTAAGCCACTTCATCATCAAACCCCCTGCAGACATCTTACCGTCACACAGCTGGCTGACTAATCCTGTACTGTATGTGTGTGTGTGTGTGTATGTGTGTGTGTGTGTGTGTGTGTGTGCGTGTGTGTGTGTGTGTGTGTGTGGGAACCTGCATTCATTTACAGTGTGACGTGTTTGTCATCACCAATTCCTGTTTTTTACTGGATGTGGTCGTTTGTCTTGAAACATTTTTGTGTTTTTGTTGCAAGGTTTGTAATTAAATGTCACATCTATTTTTGAACCCATCATTTAGACATGATCATGTTTTAGTTACTCCAAAGTGTGGATCACTTTGGATGTAGAAAACAGGAAACATCTCCACGTCAGGCCAATTCAACAAGCTGCTCATCTGGGACAGATACAGCTTGTTTGAATTTGTCTATTCCCTCAAGTAGCTGAATCAAATATCTCTGTAATATGAAAAATATAACTCAAGTAATGTGAATTTGGCATGACCATTTAATATGAACTACAAGAGCAAGACCTGTAGGTCCTTTATATGCTTTGATTTGTTGCTACAGGAGGACACCTGCCCTTAACATGGACACCTCACTTTTACATTAGCTGAGTTTTAGCTAACCTGCAAGTACAGTTGAATATCTCTGCTGTGCCTTCATCACATGCACACAGCACACTGCTTACTGCAGGGCTATTGAGACCACGCCCCCTACATGCACTGTGCATTCCTCCATCACATGCACACATGACTTATAGAATCCTGGACTATTGAAGCCACACATTTGAGCCTGTGGACACAAGGTGAAGTCAGTTTTGATGATATGTGGTTATATATTTAACAAATTTGATGTATGGTACAAAACAAATATTCATGCTTGGATATGATACCTTTGCATTGAATCAATTCACAGTTAATTCCTATGATAGGTTTCCAATTTGGAATATTTCCCAAATTCCCCAGCTTAACTTCCCATGGAAATTTATATGAAACTTTCCACCTCGATGCAACCCTACACTAACGAGCTTCAACAAGATGCAAAATTGACTAATTAGAGAGAAAAATAAACTCATAGATACATGTTATAACTACACCAGATGAACACCAGTGTGGTAAACTGGTGTTTAAGGTGGAAAAATAACACATGGAAAGACTACAACGTCAATCAAATGTTAGCTTTTGACGTCATCCATCTGTTCCTAAAGCACCGTTTTGAAGCCAATCGTCGGCGGGTGCCATATTGGAAATGCTGAACTCAAACAAACTTCTGTAGAACTAGTGTGAGCTAAAGAGGCGGGGCTTCAGCCTCCTCGCTAACAGCTGTCAATCAAGTCAGCCACGCCCTTATTTGGGCAAAACATGTAAGTTGAACATCTACAGTTATAAAAAAATCACCCCCGTGTTTTGAACCAGGCTGTAAACATGTTTATTTCTGCTGTAAAGATCGTCTCTTTGAATGGGTGTGTATGTGGTTTCCTGTGTTTCTGCAGCCAGCCTCTAGTGGACACTCTAGGAACTGCAGTTTCAAGCACTTCCAGATGGGCCTCTTTGTACGGACATGCTGCTGTATAACATGTAAACTAAAGAGATAACCACTTTGCTCCATCTATTGTTATTATTTTAACATTACACAGTAAGTTTAATATTCATGTGTAGCCTTTTAATATCAGCAAATGTGCTAAATTGATTTTTCTTCAGCATGTCCCACTCGCTGCCAGACGAACGCCTCCTGAAACGCCGATCATGAACGGCATCCTGGGAGGAGCGGCGCTGTTAATTCACTCCCTTCTCATTTGCAGTATTTCCTTATTTATGACGTTAAGAAATAACAGAGAGCACAATTCATCCTGTTTGCAATCACAACAGAGAGCTTACAATAAATATCTGCGGCTGGTGACGAGAACAAAGTTGCTAATTAAATGTTGGGAGAGTCTCCAGCTGGAGTGGGTGTCTCAAACATGTGTTTGCATTTTGTCGAGTCGCAAATGGAATTATATTTTTTGCACAAAGGGCCAGAAATGCTCTCAACATCGGCTTTTAAAGACTCATGATAACATAAGAGTGTCAGATGAGAGTCTCATGGTTCCTCTGAATAAAACAAAATATTTACATCTTCTTAAAGTTAATATTTAAAGCTAAACCAGGCGTCTGTGTCAGGGGAGAATATTTAAAAAATGTCTTCTTTTGAACTTTTTTGGACATTAAATGATAAGTGATGTGTTTTAAAGGTACCTGCTAGGATAAAGGTGTGCATTTATTGAACAAAATTCAACATTTAGCTTAAAAAGACGGCAATAATTACTTTAAATTTCTTATTAAAGGTGTCTTATCTGTTGTAGCTACCTTACCTTTTTACCCCAGTAAAGGTGTATTGATTATCGAAGGTGAATTCTGCCGTTGGAGAAATGCACTGATTAAGTGCAGCCGAGCACACACAGATTTTTACCAGTTGGCACACTGCTTCAAATGCACACACACACACACACACACACACACACACACACACACTCACACAAATACAGATGCATTGAGCTGAATGCTAAATGAATAGCTTCAGCTGGCCTTGGTCTGCAGTGACAGCACTGCAAAGCCATCATTTATGTAGGTAGGTGTGTGTGGTGTGTGTGTGTGTGTGTGTGTGTGTGTGTGTGTGTGTGTGTGTGTGTGTGTGTGTGTGTGTGTGTGTGTGTGTGTGGTTGCAGAATGTAATAAATTACAGCTAGTATACTGCAGGGAGCCCATAGTTAAATGAGGGAGCTTTTAGCTTTTATCAATAGCTTACTGTGCTTAACAGTGTGTGTGTGTTTCTGCAGTGTGTCTATGCATGTGTGTCACGCTGGTTCGTCGCACCTGGTGTTTGGCCTCAAAACCTGTGCTTTGCTGTGCTTCATAACATACACACACACACACACACACACACACACACACACACACACACACACATGAATGAGAGATTCACAGAGAGGTGCAAACCAAGGTGAAAACTCTGCAACCATTGTGTTCGTGTTGAAGCCTCTCCAATCTTCGATGCACAAAAGTCTCAATGTGCATTTTCAAAAACCTTTCTTCAGACCCGGTTTAAGGTGGCTTAAGGGAAACCAGAGCACAGAAGCTCTATGGAAAGGTTAAACTCAAGGAAGTGAAGCCAAAACACCTCTCAGGTCACAAATGACATAGAATCAGTAACGCCTTCTCTCCATCTTCACATCCCTCCTGTTACTCTCTCCATCTTGCTCCGTCCCTTTCAGGTGTTCCTGCAGGTAAAACCCCATTCCCCTGCATCCCACAGGGACTCCTGACCTAACTGTGGGCGCTCCCCGGAGCCCCAGCTAACTCTGCAGACCCATTTGTCAACGTTGACCCCGAAACACTTCCCTTTTCTCATCCCCCCCTTTACATTCGTCTACCTCCCCCCCCCCCCCCCCCCTCCCTTCCAAGTCTCTTTTCTTCGGCTATTTTTAAACCCTTTCCTCGTGTCTCTCTCTCTCTGTTCCTCCTGTCCAACCGAAAAAACAGGAAGAAAGGATAAAGGCACAAAAGGCAGGATTTGATAGACAGAAAGGGGGAGGATAAGGGGAAACAACAGAGATAAACAAAGAGAGGAGGAAGAGGAGGAAGAGTGACACTTAAGCTGACAGGAGCTGGAACAGCAAACCAGAACACACAAGAACAGGCGTGAAGAACAAACACGACGGTGAAGATGTTCTTTAAAAACGATCAAGAAATCAGTGCGCCTACGCGAGAGGGTCGTACAACTGTCTCTGTCACTGTCTTATGGTTATAATTACACAAAGCTATATGTGTAATAGTAAACAAGTGACCAGAAAGACCCCCTTTTTATACAATCCCAAGTGTCCTAATCCATCCTCTTATGAATCAGAATCTTTTGTGCAAACTAGAAATTGCAAGTTGTAAAGTGTCTCCTAAATCAATCTTTGGAAATGTTAACAACGTTCAAGAATCTTTGATTTTTCCTTCTGCATGCATCTTCTTAAGCGTGCAAATTGTTTAACTTGCAGAATATCAACATGCAGAACAGGCATATATGCAGACGCCTAGAGCGCAACCAGGTCACAGCTAGTCCAGCAGCAGAAAGCATGCTCACTCGGCTCTGGTGTTGCAGGTCTGCAGAGATACTGGTGATCCACCTTTGCCATGTTTACCGTGTTCACGAAACTGAGATGACATGAAACCCCCTTCTTAATGTATGCACGACTTTTCCCATGAGCTGGGACGTGTCTGATGACATTTTCAGACATGAAGGAGCCCATTGGATCCAGTTTCACATGAATACATTGCATCATTATGTAGCTGACTGGGTCTGTGGTTAGAGGAGCTAAGTCAGCTAACATGAGCATGAGTGCAGCTTGATTCGCCACGTACGGGACCAAGAGGAGCTTTGGCAAGTTTAAACATAGGTTGTTTATATTGTTGTCCTTTCCTTGTTCCTCTGTCAACATTTATGCACAAAGGAAAGATATAATAAGTAGTATTCCCACATAGAAAGCTAAGGAGGACAACAACTGATCTTTGGACGGTTATGCTGCGTTAGCCGAGCAACTGTGTTCCCATTCGGTTATCACCTGAACGGGGTCATCCCTATGTTTCCCACATTTCTAGGACATTTTCAAAATGAGATCTTGTGTTCCTACATTTCCCTTCAATTTAAGCTCTATCCTCCCACAAGGTTTTTTGGACACACTTTATAGTAAATGAATGAATGAATGAGTTATTTTATATTGATCAGCAGCAGAATGAGGGAACATAGGCACGCTCCCACTTGAACGTCAAGCCTTTCGTGTGCACAAATTCACAAGTTCCATTTGAAACGATGTCCCAAAAAAAGCTCTGAATGGCGTGAGCTGGTGTGTATTGCTCCCCCATCAGGCACACAGGAAGGAACTTCATGGCTGAGCGTCTCTGACGGCACACGTTCATGCACAAACTTTACAATGAAATGCTCCATACTTGATTAAATGTCAGACAGTGATGTCTTTATGATGTTATCTTTACTGTAACTGTGAGAGAGGAGCTATGTCAGCTAACGTAAGCAAGAGTGCAGCTTATAAATAGATGGAAGTTGGAAGTTTTAGTGTAAATCAGTAAATTTGTTGTCTTTTCTTTTGTTCCTCTGAGCTGGCTTTAACCAGAAAGACCTTATATTAATGTAAGCATTATAAGATAGAAAGCAAGGAGGACTTCTAACAACAACTGTGTTCCCTTTGGGTTACCACTCAAACACCAAGCCTGTCATGCACACAACTTCACAAATTTACAAGCTGCATTTGAAGGCAGCATTTGTTTCTAGAGATGGAGTAATTATTTATATATTTATTATTTTTATTAGCTTACTCTTTTTAATTTTAGCTTATCTTTCTTCTAGCTATTTCCTCTGTTTATCTGTTGTTGTCGTTGCTATGGTGTGAGAGAGAAATGTAACATCAAATCCTCTGTATGTCAGGTGCATTCTGCAGTTTTTGACAATAAAGAAGACCTTGAACCTTGAGCCTTGAAATGTCCCAGAAAAACACCTCTGAATGGCGGGAGCGTGGAGATGTTTTGCACGACAGGAACTTTGTGGCTGAGCGTCTCTACCAGCGAATATTCATGCACAAACTTTATCCCTTTATCCCATCCCTGATCCAAACTGTTATGTCCATAATAAACAAGAATGTCTTTCTGAGGTAAGCTCTACTGCATCTGTGATTTTATTCCATGCTTAATATTTCACCTCCCTCCCTTCTTTAACTCGATATCTGCACGAGGCGAGCTTTAGCATTAACACGGAGACACAGATTGCAGCACATTGAATTGGTTTTTACCCGTTATTAGTTTAAGCCTGTAGCACAATTCATCAGAATCCTCAAAGTTACATTTCCCACCGTGTTAATCTGATTCTTTATTTATTTATTCTAACTGTATCGCACCAAAAGGAGGGATTTAAGGGTCACACCGTGTTGGCTTTAACAGAGGTTGCGTACAGTAATTACAGTATGCAGATTGTGTGTATACGATGTGTGCATTTGTGTGTGTGTGTGTTTGCAGGGGGGGGGGGGTAATAGGACACACACTGACTTTCCTCAGCAGAAAAACCTTATCACTAATAACCACACACTATCTACCTAATTAAAGAGCGCTTCTTTAAAAGCCCCTTAGCCTCTCTCTCTCTCTGGTTTCCTCTCCATCTTAAACTCTCACTCCTCTTCCTCCTTCTCCTCCTCTTCCTCCTTCTCCTCCTCTTCCTCCTTCTCCTCCTCTTCCTCACCAAGAAGAAAGCTGTCGAGTCACTCTTGTTGTGGACTACATATTAGGGACTCTACAGTTTAAAGAACAGAACTGAGAGAGCTGAGACAAGTTGAGAATGACCTGAAAACTAAAAATAGTTCCCTCTTTAAAAAAAAAAAAAGAAATCTTTCACTGCAGCATTTAAACCAGGGACACAAAATGTAGAGGGACACAAGCGTAGCCACTGAAGCCGATGATATAAGCTACTGCACGACACTTTGCAGCAGAACACTTCGGATTCATGGAGCTGCCATCTCAGACGTCCCAAACACACTGGAAGAAATGCCCCTCCAAAAACAAGGAAAAGAAACTTATTAAAGGTATTTTTACCTTGAAATAAGCAAAAAATCAGCCAATAGAAGAAGTGAAAATGTGCTTGGTAAGATTTCTTGAAATAAGATGTAATATTTAGAAAACTGTGATCTTAAAATGATCAGGGAAAACTTATTTTAAGCAATATTCTCCCAGTATGTTAAAGCTTAGTGTCTCAGAATAAGACAGGAATGATAAGAATTAGCTTCATTTCATGTCAACTTCTTCATGTGAGATATATTCACCTTAATCTGAGTTGTATTATAGCAGCACTTCTCTAGGTTTAAGACCATCTTGTCCTTGAAATAAGATGACAAAGTTGAATTGTCTCATGTTGAGATCTAATGTCTTCTCATAGTGAGCTGGATATACTAATATTCAGTCATGTTGTTCTTTAGGAGAAGCTCTGCTCTAAAGGAGCTGTTTCATTGTGTGCATGTAGTTTGAGGAGGAAGATTTACATCTGATTTAAAGAAACAGTGTCTGAAAACTGAAACCCACCCTTAAAAACAACAACTTCTCTTTCTTTCTTTCTTCTTTTCTTTCTCTTCTTTCTGTCTTTTCTCTTTGTTTCTTTCTTTCTTTCTTTCTTTCTCTTCTTTATTCTTTCTTCTTTCACTTTCTTTTCTTTCTCTCTCTTCCTTCCTTCTTTCTTACTTTCTTCACTTTCTTTCTTTCTTCTTTCTTTCTTCTTTCTTTCATTCTTTCTTTCTCTTCTTTCTTTTTTTTTCCCTTTTTTTTTTTCTTTCTTCTTTCTTTCTTTCTTCCCTTATTTTTCTTCTCCTTTTTCTTTTTTTTTTCTGTATTTCTTTATTTCTCTTTCTTTCTTTCTTTCTTTTCTTCTTCCTTTCTTCCCTTTTTCATTTCTTTCTTTCTTTCCTTCTTTCTCTTTCTTTCTTTCTTTCATTTTTCTTTCTTCCTTTTCCTTTCTTTCTTTCTTTCTTCTTCTTTTCTGTTATTTTCTTATTTCTTTCTTTTCTTCTTCCTTTCTTCCCTTTTTCCTTTCTTTCTTTCTTTCCTTCATTCTTTCCTTCTTTCCTTCTTTCTTTCTCTTTCTTTCCTTCTTCCTTTCTTCCCTTTTTCCTTTCTTTCTTTCTTTCCTTCATTCTTTCCTTCTTTCCTTCTTTCTTTCTCTTTCTTTCCTTCTTCCTTTCTTCCCTTTTTCCTTTCTTTCCTTCTTTTTGTATTTCTTTATTTCTCTTTCTTTCTTTCTTTTCTTCTTCCTTTCTTCCCTTTTTCATTTCTTTCTTTCTTTCCTTCTTTCTCCTTCTTTCTTTCCTTCTTCCTTTATTCCCTTTTCCCTTTCCTTCTTTCTTTCTTTCTTTTATCAGTGGATCTGTTTTCTGATAGATTAATAAAAGTCATTTCCTTAAATCAAGTAAAGGGTTTGTCTTAAATCTTCTATAAATAAGATCTCAGATTGAAAAATGTCTGAAATGTTAAATAAACCTTGTTTCTTCTAAATTAAAACTCAAAACAAGATCATTTGAAGATTATTTGACTGAACAAGATATTTAAGAAGTCTTAAAACAAGTCCCTCTCTCTCACTCTTGTTATCTTGTTATCTTAAATCAAGAGGGAGAAGACATTTAGACTCAAAATGAGACACTTTCACTTGGTGAGATTCTGAGTTTTTGCAGTGCATGCATGAACAAACATACAGAACATGTTTCAAACCTTCACTTTACACTTACAGCGCCGGTTACAAGCATCAGATGTGACAAGTTGAAACTGAAGTGTGTGTACGAGTGTGAGACGAGGCTTTAAATATTCTCTTACTTGAACTAAAGTTTGCAAATGTGAGACGCACATCAGCAGACAGTCACACACTCACAAGGACAAGCTGGTTTGCTGTCATGCACAACAAGACCTTTTAAGTTGTCTTCCATGTTAATGGATATAATGCACCATCCAGTTTTTTTTTTTCAGGGTTTTAAAAGCAAAGTGGGAGAAAGCGAGGGGGCGAGAGAGGCAGACAGACAAATAAACTGAGTGTGCCAATAAAACATGAATAATGCCATTTTCCTGAGAGCCCCCCCGCTGTGCATGCAGCTTGTTCTCCGCTTGTCGCAGAGGGATGTTCTTACAAGTCATCCTTCTTTTTTTCTCCACCCATCCATCCATCCATCCATCCTTGAACCCATCTAGCCGGCTCCTTCAGAACAATTAAGGTTGACTTCATGGTCCACGGGGCTTTCCATCATAATGGAAAGAAGAGTGAAACAAGGAAAGGGGGAGGGGGGGGCTCGTTCGGATGGATATTTAATTCATGTCACTCTCGCTGCCTGCATCTCTCCGTTCCCTGTCTTTTAGCACAGCTCACTGCCCTCTACATGCTGCAAAGTTGGGGTAGGCTAAGTTGCGCTAATGCTAAGGGAGAGGCTATGGTTCGGTTTTAATGGAAGAGTGCTGCTGTGCCCGTACTCAGGATGCACGGGGCGAGCGAGAGAGGCAGGCCAGCTCCATCCTCACATGCAGAATCCAGCAAAGCGGTCCTGCATGACGTTGTGTACGCTGTATATGTACTTGTGCATGTGTGTGTGTGTTAATGGAGGATAAGGTAGAAAAAGGCAGCGCTATAAGAAAGTAGAGGGGGCTGCAGATGTGGCTAACTCCTTTCGACATGCCTTCGATGGGATAAATCTCACCCTGCGATCTTCAAACACTTAACGGGTCCCCGATGGAAGAAGAAAGAGCGAAGGGAGGACGGATAGATGCCGGAGATAAGATGAGGAATGCAGATGAGAGGAGGAGAAGAGGCAGAATGAAGCTGATTTGCAGGCCTGCCTGTTAAAAACCTCAAATGTCTTCATCACTTTTTCTGTTTTAATGACCTCTTTAAAGATTTCACACAAAATAAAAAGCTCACTGCTTCATCCAACGTGTCTCCCATCCATCCTTTGTCCCCGTTTGTATTTTTTTAAAGGAGAATGTTTGAGGAGTGGGAGGTCCATTTGGTAATGCAGCACATCTAATTAGATCAAATTTAAAGCAAGTGACTGTTGTCTGACCTCCCTGCATGGTGGAGTTTAATTCAAATTCAAAACAGCTCAGAGGGAAGACGTCATAGCGTGAGTTTGAAAAGGAAATCACTGCAGCAGCCTTGATAGTCCGGACCGCACTAACGACCACGGAGCAGAGACGGGAGGCTGCACGAAGGGATGGAAATGTGAGAGCTGGAGTTAGAGACGTAATCAAGCCTTGATGACATTACAACTGATTTGAATAAAGGCTCCCAGGTTTAACTCTTTAGGAGCAGGGTTGTGGTCTTCAGCCTGGAGGAACAACAGCTGACCTCATTTCTGTGTCGGGCGTTGAGTCAACACGACTCTGAAGTCAGGGAGGAGTTTGTACTCAGAAACCAAGCAGCAACCTCCGGTCTTAAAATATGAAGTCATGCAGAAGTGCTAGAAACTGCAGTTTCTCCAGCGTCCACTAGAGGCTGGCTGCAGAAACACAGGAAACCACATACACACCCATTCAAAGAAGACGATCTTTACAGCAGAAATAAACATCTTTACAGCCTGGTTCAAAAAACAGTTTAGGTCTGAAGAGCTCATTTCTCTATCAGCACACACTGTACAGGAGGGGAATTAATTATGACTTGTTATATTTGAAGAATGTACGAGTTTTGCCCAAATAAGGGCATAGATGACTTGATTAGCAGGCGGGAACACTGTAGCTGTTAGCAAGGAGGCTAAAGGCCCGCCTCTTTACCTCACACTGGATTGGACAAAGTTAGATTGAGTTCAAGCGGCAACCTACGGTCTTCAAATATGAAGCCCATGCAGATAAAAACTGCAGTTCCTTAAATGTCCACTTGAGGCTGGCTGCAGAAACACAGGAAACCACATACACACCCATTCAAAGAAGACGATCTTTACAGCAGAAATAAACATGTTTACAGCCTGGTTCAAAAAACACTTAAGGTCTGAGTAGCTCATTTCTCTATCAGCACACACTGTACGGGGGGACTTCATTACAACATGTCATTTTTGAAGATATTAACGTACGAGTTTTGCCCAAATAAGGGCGTGGCTGACTTGATGGACAGGCGGGCACTCTGTAGCTGTTAAGGAAAAGGCTTAAGGCCCGCCTCTTTACCTCACACTAGCTCCACAGAAGTTAGGTTGAGTTCAGCATTTCCAATATGGCTCCCACCTACGGTCAGCTTCAGAAACCGCTGTGTGACGTATAAGTGGATCAGCTCAGCTACAATAGCCAAAAACAGCTGTTCTCACTACTCAAATACAAAACTAACGTTTATTTTCTGATCTTGTTTATTCCATTTGAGGCTTTTATCTAAGATTAAATCGGTTTTATCTTTTAATGATTTTGAGAAAGTTATACATGCTTTTATTTCGACTCAACTGGACGACTGTAACGCACTAGCTGTAGGATTTAACCAGGCCTCCCTGGCACGCCTACAGCTAGTCCAGAATGCTGCTGCTCGGCTTTTAACTGGCACCTGTAAGCGAGAGCACATAACCCCCATCTTTGCCTCCCTCCACTGGCTCCCTGTTCATTTTAGGATTTAAGATTTTATTGTTTGTTTTTAAATCTTTAAATGGAGTAGATGCAAAACTACACTCCCGCGAGGTCTTTGAGGTCTACAGGTCTACAGCAGCTTCTTGTGGTCCCTAAGACCAGGCTGAAAACCAGGGGTGGCCCTTAAACTGTGGAACGAGCTACCTCCCCGTGTTAGACTGTCCCCAACATTAACAACTTTTAAATCCTGCATTAAACCTTGGCTTTTAACCCAGCATGAGAGTTGTGTGATCTCTGTCTGTTCCTTTTTTTGATTTTGATTTGCTCTTACAGTGTTTTCATTTGAATTCTTTTGTATTATTTATTTTACTTTTTTGTGTTTTTTAACTATTTTTTAAAGTGTTTGATTATGATTCTTTTATTGTATTCTATTTTATTCTCTGTGCGTTTTATGTTCTGTGTGTTTTAACTTATCTTATCTTACTGTGCAGCACTTTACTAAACTTGATTGTTTTTTTTAAATGTGCTATATAAATAAGTGGATGTGATTTTGTTGCTGAATGCATTTTTTCTAAAGTTGACCGTCAGTTCAGAAACAGAAGTGATAAATAAGGTAAAAGAAAAACACATTTTTGGTACAAATTAAACTGAAAGATGAATCATGTTGAGGGAAAGAGTCAAAGACACCATCTTCTTTCTGTAATGAAACTTTAAAACAACACGTGTCCTTTCTTTAATAAGTTAATTACACCTGGAAGCTGTTTTTTTTCATTAAAGGATCCAAAAGTAGAGATTCATGCCCTCTGTGTGATTTTAAAAACTTTCCTGGAGGTAATCATGTTTCTTTAATAACATAATTTCATTTAATGTGCACATTTTATGATATCCAATTCAAACTTCTTAATAAAGCATATTTATGAACAAAAAAAAAGAGCCAAAGTGCGTCTCAATCAAACATAAAAACAACAGAATGAAACCCTGAGACTAATTTAAAGAAGACAGGATAATAAAGTGAAAGTGTTCACATGAAAGGGAAGAGCAGAGGAGAGACAGTAATTGCAAAAACATCTGAAATTGAAGAAAATGACTAAACGAGCGTTAGCTGACAAAAGCTTCCTCTCTCTACTCGTGATTACTGAAGATGTTTATTTTGAGGATGGGTTTCAGGTCAGCGCACTGAGCATGCTCAGATTGATCAATAAGATGAAGTTCTCTCCTGGTGGAGTATGTTTTTAATAAACATCACAAAGACTTCTTTTTTGTCTCGTGTGTGTGGGGACAGTGGGAGAAGATGTTTTATAAAACCACTTCTGCCTCTCTGTGATTGACAGACTGGATGTAATCAATGTTTCTCAACATGAATATTCATGTAGACATAAAAGAGGCAGCGGGTCAGCGTCCCTGCGGGCAGTTAGCTGATATGATCGGTGTGTATCTGAGGAGTGTGAGTGACAGTAGGTGGTGATAATCCAGTCTGGAGAATCACCTCTCTCCCTCTCTCCCTCCTCTGTAACTATGATTGACACGTCCTCCTGAAAGATGCTTCTCCTTAATAAGTGGCTGTCACTCATAATGAAGCAGCTCTCAGTGTGTACAGAGGAGAACCTCTGAGGTGCTGCAGCTTTAAAAAAGAAGTGTTGTGTGTTTAATCGGACACTTCCAACATGCAGGGACGCGGTTAATGTGTCTTTGAGGGGCTTTATTCTTTAACTTATACTCACTCTGACGCAGAGAAACGGGTTTGTGGAGACACAGAATAAGGAAATGAGTCTTGCAGCCGGCGACTGCATGCATGTGTTATCTGTATGGTAGTCAGGCTTAAGCTGCGATGACAAAATTCTCCCCTCCAAAGCTGTGATAGCTGTGTTATTCCCTGCGTGCGTCTTCAGTCTCTCGGTCGACGAGCTTATGTTATATATTTATTGTGGGGTATTTCTGTCGGCTTATGGCGGCTGACAAGAGTCGAGTCAAGCAGATCAGTAATTCAATTTGCTGCTGAGACACTCGGGTTAATCAACAAGAAACACAGAAAGAGACGGATGGACACTCTGGGAAAAAAACGCACACACATGAGTTGGACTGCGGCTCGCACACGCAAATCACAACAAGACAAACAGACAAGAGGATTAGCCAGCTCTGTTTGTTTATCCTCCAAAGAGTGACAATATGTCCGAGCGTGTACACACACACACACACAAAAACACATGTTGGCTAATAACGCCAGCAAATAGATGGTTTGAGAGGATGCTAATGTTGCAGCATTACAGCACTGAGCCGGGGAGGGGGGTGCTCGGTGCAGGGGCCCCAGATCGATTCCTTGCACACGGCTGTCATAAGCACGCTGAGCCGGGACTCAGTGTTATTAGAGGATGTCTCACAGCGGGAGCGGCTTCTGCAAAAACGGAGAGGGACTCTAAAAAGGCTGCAACATATAATAAAAAAAAAAGACTAAGGAGCGGAGAGGAGAAGATAAAATGAGGAAGAGGAGGCTTATACTCTCTGCAGCTGTCTGAGGCTAATATCACTCAACACACTGTGCTGCTGACTTTATAATGAGCAGGAGAGCGTCTCCTTCTAAAACACCAGTAAGCACTTTATTCTGTTTTTAAATGTGGATCTCAGTTTTCAGCTTGCATCGACACATTCCTGTTAGATATCCTCAGGATTGATCTTTACTCTCCGAGTGTTTGTTCACAGGCGTCTTTAATCTGTTAGCAACGCACAGCTGCACCGCTCATCTCTTCATGTACAGAACACAGGCTTGTCCTGCCCCGCCCCTTTCTGCTCCTCGCTGCCTGTGTGTGTTTCACTATCTTAATCAGTGCATTTATAAAGACGCCTCAATAACACAACCTGTGTTTAAAAGTGAACAGGTGAAGCATGTGTGGATGGTTGATTGTGGTGTGTAGCATATCATAATGATCTCTAACTGCCCCAACAAGCTGCATGAAACAACTGCAAACGAAGGACTATATTTAACATGAGATGTTGCTACAAGATC
>NC_048291.1:28811713-28866089 GCF_009762535.1 Notolabrus celidotus
TTTTGCTCCTGTAGGTCATAAAAAGGCTTCCATGTTAGATTCAGACGGTTTCATAACCCAAACCAAAACTCTTTAACGTCACTCCTATTTAGGTCAGAGCAACCAGTCGGGACACTCCTGTCAGAAAAGTCTGGACACAGCTCTGCACTCAGATCCAGCTAAGTCATACAACCAGGAGCTGAGGACAAACTAAACTCTTAGAGAAGGTGTCACTACCGTGCTTTGATGGGAAGCTGCTTTAGAGCAGTTTATAGAGGAAGTGCTCGAGATATAAAGACAATAATCCTCAACATGAGGTCTGCAGTTTTGACTTCATCCCATGGACATTTGCTGCTTATCGTACCCTCTCTTTCTTCATCATATTTACTGTAATTCTTCACCTTCTTCGTGCAATTCAAACATATAAAGCAAAACAAAGTGCTCTGCAATCCATCAAGCAGCTAACATTTGCAAAATATGAGGGAAATGAGACTGTGGATGATTTTCTAATTTTTTGGGGGGAGTGAAAAATGAAGAAAATATAGTTTTGCACAAAAAAAAACTAAATTAGGGAAACAGTCTTAAGTATGTCATGCTTTACTGTGAACACAAAACCATACAAAAGGTCTCTGCAGCATGAAGCGTCAGACACATTAATCATATTCATTAGTTTGTTTGAATCACTGAATAATTAATCAGCCCATGTAAATGAAGTGTCATTTGTTCAAGACGCTCAAGGGTTGAAATCTGATTTCAAGTGTAACTGTGTGTGTTTCTCTGTGTGTGTGCATGTGTGTGTGTGTCAGTAAAGACGTCACTCTGCAGGATCAACACAGAACACACGCACCAAAACATTCACACGAACATTTGCCACTTCAGAGAATAAAAAACCATTAATGAGAGCTGCAATATTTTCCAACTACTGGAACAGATTTTGTTTTTTTTATTGGGTCGTGAAGTGTTTGTTTTTGTCTTCTGGAAGCCAAGTGGGGCATCTCCCATCGCTGCTGTCAACACATCTGGTGCAGACAGACCACGGTTTAATCTAAGTGGCGTGTAGGAAAGGAAAAAAAATAAAGGAGAGAAAGAAAAACAGCTGCAGACGCCGACGAGAGCTGGATGGAGACAGACTGGAGGAAAACAAAGTGGACGCTGTTAGAGACCAACACGATCCAGTTTCCAGTATTTATTACTGAGGGAGTCAATAACCGTTTAACGTGAGAATTACATGAAGCCGAGCCAGACAGCCGCTCACGCAATTACACCCTGAGACGGAAATGCAAAGTTAGAGTAAGAGAGGAGAGATAAGAGGAGCTGCAGAATGATAAAAACATGAGGGAGAATGTCATCCCTCCATCGCCCGGGTGGAAGGAGCTGCCGGGTGGTACCTTCAAGCTGAATCCCTGAGAATGCAGCGAGAAGACATTCCTTTTCCTTAATCAATAATGTATTCTTTTCAATACAGGAAAAGCGATGCATTATTCAACAAAGGGCCGAGAGGTGTGTTGGTAGGACTAACGTGGAGCGATGCTGCAACATTTATCTAATTAACAAGCAGGAATGAAAGAAGAAGGGACAGATAGAGAGATGGCGAAGGGGACGAGAGACGCGGGGGGATAAGGAAACAAAAAAGGAAAGGAGGCGATGGAGGAGCAAATATGAAGAGTAGAAGTGTCTCTGATTCTCCAGAGGTTGGAGTAAAAGTGGCTTTCATTGCAGAGAGAGATTTAGCCTCAACCAAAGTTATTCAGTGCATGCAGGGGCATTAAAGCACACGCAGGGACATTTCACACACACACAACTATAATCATGAATAGACAAACACACCAAGGGTCTTACAAGGCGTAATCATTGGAGGCGAAGCTTCTCCTCATATTTCAACATGAGGATTAAAGAAAATCTGCGAGGAACAAGGCGGCAGGGAGACTAACACTTCAGAGAGGAACCGTTTAAAACCTGAACCTACACGGCTGAGGAGTTATATAAACTTTAAAAAGAGTGTAAAGCAGCGTGTAAACCTTCAGAGACGGGATTCAGAGGAGGACACACTTCCAGAGTCCGCCTCGCTGTTTGGGATGGAGACGCTCTGCAGCGCTCTTTAAACACATTTCACTGTTCATGCATTCATGGATAACACATGTTTAAGAACATCATGTGTTTTCTGCAGACTTAGGATATTAAAGTGATGTGTGCATGGACCAAAGATGGACGGCACAACAGCTCTTCTTAAGTGAAGACGAAAACGGTTGCATTAGAGGCCATATTGCCTCCTCCATTGCAACAGATGGCACATGGGTCAAATTATAAAATCATAACACACGTCAAAGACACTTTTCCTCAAACACGTTTCATGTGGGGGGACAGGGCCTTCTCTGTCGCTGCCCCCACCCTCTGGAACTCTCTCCCCCAACACCTCAGATTCTCTCCCTCACTCACCAAATTCAAATCCGGACTCAAAACACACCTTTTTACAAAGGCTTTTAAACTAGAATTGATTGTTTTTTTTCTTGTTTTGTTTTATTTTGCTGCCTTGCTCTTCTTTGCTTTTTTTTTGCACTGTTTTCCTTTGCTTTTCTATTGTATAATTTTATCTTATTTTCCTGTAAAGCGCTTGGAGAATCTTTTAAAGCGCTTTTATAAATAAAATGTATTATTATTATTATTATTATTATTATGTCAGACTCATTCTTTTCATGCTAGTTTATGAGCGAGTGTTTGTAACTAAGGGTCGTTAACCCTCCTGTTATGTTAGTTTCTCCAGAACAGCAATACTTTTCCTGGGTCAATTTGACCCGAGGCATATTCAATTATCCAAAAGTATCAGAACCCCAGAAAATCCTGATAAACATATTTTTTAAATCTCATTTTTAACTCCATTACTAACCATTAAAATCAGGATTTGGTCCATTGGTGTTCTTAAATTCTCACAGATCATGAATCAATGAGGATAACTCATTAGAATTCATGTTAAAACTTGTTTTAAAGTATATTAGAAGTTTATTTCATTTTAAATTTTGCATTTTTTTTCTTTTTGTGAAGTGATGTTGATAAATTAACACGAGACACCTCTTCTGTCACATGCTACCCAGGTTTTTATGCTGTATTTAGCTAGTTTGAAGGTATATATTGCCTAAAATGGACTTTTAAAAGGGTCAATTTGACCCGCAACATAAAAGGAGGGTTAACCAACTATAATCACACCATGTCCACCTGTCACTACTGAATCATTTTAATACTGCCTGTAATTACCACTATTTAAACCATTTGTAACACTTAAATCTGTATTTTTTTATTGATCTATTTTGACTTATTTAAACATATTCTTGTTTGTACTTTTGTCTGGGTTGCTGCAACAACTGTATTCCCCCACAGGGATCAATAAAGTAATATCTTATCTTGTCTTGATATCTGAGTTTAGTTTGAATAAATTATTGGATGTTTTGATTGACAGCTACGTTGACAAATGCAGACGAACGGAGAGAGAAAACCTGACGAACACGAAGAGGAATCATTAAACTTTCAACACCAGCGAGTGTCTGCTTCATCAGCCAGATCGCTTCAAAGCATCCCTAAGCTGCAAAACCCATCACCATCACACCCGCTGAGTGGTTTTGGCTTCACTTTTGCATGCTAAACAAGCCGCATTGTTTTGATGCGAACGGTTTTACCTCACCTTACGGTCTGTGGTGTCAACAAGCATGTTAGAGCCATAGAGTTATTTGAGTGTGTGTGCCTTTAATTGTCATGCTGCAGGTAATTGGTGCTGCCAAATGGGAGCAACTGAGCATGTGCGCTGCAATGTGTGCTTTCATCTGAGCCGGACAAGGAGCAACATTATTTTTTTTTAACTGTAGCTTTGTTTGGTTTTGCAGTTTTGTAGTTTTGTAGCTTTTGTGGAAATATAAGTTAATAGCAACGAGAGAAGTGATTTGTTTGTCTATAGTTTTAATAAATTCTCAGTTTTGTTTATATTGTTTTGTTTTAAACGGCATTCATTTCATTTTTTAGTGAACCTATTTTACAGCTCACGAGTCAGAAAGATCACGTCCTGCAGAAGTGGCAGAAGAAGGTCTTTTCTAAAAGTTGCCACTACAAAGCAGAAGCTCAATGTGTCTGAACTCTTCTCTGTGGATTGATTTGACATGACGTGTGATCAGTCTGTCTCTGGTGTTGCTCATGTTTGTGAAAGTTAATAACCGTTGTCAAGGGGTTTAGACCAATCAGAATCAAGCATCTTACACAACCGGAAGTATCACTTCCTCCTCATCCTTAAAGGAAGACATTAAATGTATGTTTTCCTTTAACCTCTCTTTAGAAGTTGATCACTCTGGTTTATGTTCTGCTGGTTTGAGGAAACAGAGACGTGATGAAGAAGTCTCATCAGCGTTGGATTAACTGGTCAGCTCCTTCCATCGTTTCCTGACAGACTGAGAATTGAATCGAAACCCTAATTGGAGAATTAATGGGCAGTAAAAAACAATCAGTTACAGCCTTTTTAACGACTAAGCTTTATTACATGACGGCTATTACTTCATATTTAACCACATTAAGCTGTTTCTCTGCGGCGGTCAGAGAGCACATCTTCATTTCTGGAGCGTTTTGATGGATGTGACCTCCAAATTTACATCTTCGGCCTTGATCTGATCTCTCCCTCGGATCTAAGATCTTATTTGATTTATTAGAAGGAAATCTGCTGTAAACCCAGCATGATAATCCTCTTATGTGTCCTCAGATGCTCAGTAAATTAACTGATATCAGGGGGGGGAACTCTGCATCTCCAAAATGTCGTTAAAAAAGAAGATTCACACATGTGACGTGTCAGAGGAACGGATTAGGAAATCGTCACAGGAGCAGCCAGGTGTAGCTATAAGTTATAGACCACACTATAGGTTAACTTCTGGGTTTTCACTTGTCATGAATCCTTCATGTAAAGGTTTGAGGCGAGCACAGAGAGCAGAAGAAGAGTGGAGGAAAGGAGGGAAACAGAGAGAGAAAACAAAGAGATCACAAAGTGGTGGCTCGAGCGCTTTAAAGTGGATTATTTTCCCCTCATCTGTTCCTGCAGAGGAAACACTCCGGCTGTCAAGGAGCTGAATTGCTGCTGTTTCAATGACACTGCCTGACAGCGGACACGAGTTGCAGGCGCGTGCATGTGTGTGTGCACTTGTGTGTGAGCTGCTGAAATAGGTGGCGTGTGGCAGGTGCCAATCAGGACATTCTGTAATTCCCTTCCACTCAGCCTCGCCTCTGGTCAAACGGAGGGATTATCCCTCACCCCTTCATATCCCTGCTTCCTCCTCTCCTCCTCTCACCTCCCTCCTCTCCTCTCCTCTTTTAAAGGTACCGCATGCACAAGCTTCCACCACAATAACTTAAAGCCATTAGCATATTCATTCCACACAATATAGCCGCAGAGTTTTTCCGCCAACCTGACCTCCATATTGATATTTCATTGCGGGAACACAGGGATGGGATTGGTGGGAAAATCTGCAGACCCGTCTGAGAGGGGAGATTGCTTTATGGCATGAAATAAGAAAAAGGGGGGATGCTATTCTCTCAGTGCCAGTGGAGCTAAAGATTTGTGATTTTCTTGCACTGGCAGATCAAGAAAGAAAAAGAAGGGTTTAGAGAAATATTATTTATCCTCTTCAGAAGAGTCAAGGAAAAGTCAAGCGCACACTTGTGGCAGCTGGGGGCGGTGGGAAACCAAGCTGCAGGGTTTACTGAGAGTGTGGCCGTCACTTCAAGAAGGACTGCAGCACAACTCCTCACGTCCTGGAGTTGGGGTCGATTACAAGAAGCAAGAAGTTAAAAATGCAGAATGCGGCGTCTGTGTGGAGCATGTTCCCCGCTCAGAGTTCAGAGTTTGATGCATTGATGCAACCGAGTGAGACTTCGAGAGGATCCCACACCAGGAACAGAGACTTCACCACGCAGTCACTGCTAGCTCAACAACTTGCACACCCACTCCTTCTAAATATCAGCAGTTTCTTCTTGCTCTCTCTCTTCAGCTCGATACCGGCTTTCTAAACGCTTTCTTCCTCCACCTGTTCCTGTCCCTCCAACGGTTCTTTTCAGGTACTTACCTAACCCTCCTACCTGCTGCTTCCTCCACACTACCTCCTTCCACCAAGCTAACCTGCTTCTGCTGTTTGTTTCTATAGGAATCTGCAACACTCGTATAGAGCTGAGAATCTCAGGTCAGTGATGAGGTGAAGCCAAACTCTTCAAAGCACTGAATCTACAAATTCTCAGCATTCAATCCTCTCCATGCCAAACCTGAAGTTGCACCACTTCAACTCATCCACACTCAAACCAACACACACACCGCCTCTTACCTTGTCAGCCATGATCATGGACGACCCTCCGTGGATGCCCAGGATGGGGATGAGCGTCTGTGAGGAAATAAAATCCAAAATCTGGGCGATGGCCTCCTGGTCGGTGCCATCCCCAAACACCACGCCATGGATCTTAGTCCCAGACATCAGGTCGCACATGTGGTTGATGATGCTTTTGGGGTCGGTCTCATTGATCAGCAGCGTCACCACGTTGACGTCGATGGGGTCCTCCTTGCTCCACAACGCCCGGATGTCCCGGTCTGAGATGTAGCGCGTGCGTCCCAGTATCACCGCAATGTTCAGAACGGGCACTTTATCCGAGCCGCCGCCGCCGCCGCCTCCGCCACCGCCGCTTCGCTGCTTCTGAGCCGCCGCGGGATCGGCGATCAGGGTCACCGCCACCAGGAGAGCCAGGGACAGCAGCACACTATCCCCGCCGCAAGTGCTGCTCCTTCTACTCCTCCTCTTACTCCTTTTGCTGCTGAGGGACATACTGCCGAACCACTTCATCCCCTGCATGGAATGAGGATGAGCGAGAAGAGGGAAGATCAAAACGGGAGGAGATGGGAGAGAGATGAGAGGGAAAGATGATGGCGGAGAGAAAAAAAAGATAGGAGATAAATTGTTAATGTGAAGCTTTTTGAAGGCCACTCATCCAGGTAGAATCTCTTTTTTTTATATCCACTCCTTCTCAGCTAGGTTATTAAACACATAAACCTTGTGGGGAGGGAGTCGGCCTTGAGAGAAAGTTGCAGAGGACTCTGTGAAAGAGAAGATGACAAGTATATTCTTTATGGTCACGACTGCGAGGATCAGATGATTCAGGAGCAAGCTGTTCTGTTTGGAGGAGGCTGGCAGCCATTTAAACTGTGTACAGGTGTAATATCAACCCACAGAGTACATCGATTTTCACTTGTAAGGGGGCGCTGTGAGTGACAGCAACAAATAAACTCTGCTCAACATTTGTGTTCCTACATTTCCTGCAAGAAGAGTTTCACTTATTCCACTTTTTGCAACTGTTTGCAAAACTAAAATGTTAAATCTACGCGTGCACTTTGGAGAATAAAGGAGTTTCATTGAGTCACAAACATCCTCTGTGCACAAATCACAAATCACCATCAGCACATATTCTGATGATTGAGGAGTATCTCTTCATCTATATTTACAGCATACACAGAGGCTCCATAGACAAAGCAGTCACACACACACACACACACACACACACTGGGAGATAAATCTTTATCCTGGAGGTAAGTAAGAGACGGATTACATAAAGGCTAAAGACAACAGATGAAGATTAACCAGTGATATATATCTGGCGATGCCACTTAAGGTCTTAGAAAGCATGGTGGAGTGTTTTGGGATGATGCAGGAGTGTGTGTGTGTCTCCATGTGTGTGTGTGTGTAGGGGTGGTTTGAGTTGAAAAAACTGCTTTTGTAAACACGTTAATACGAGACAGTGACAAAGTCAGAGCTAAGAAGGCGACAGCTGTTACTCTGCACCAACCAGAGCGGAGGAGCCCGGTGACATCAGACACAAATCACCCCCTCTCCATCTCTCTCTCTCTCTCTCTCTCTCTCTCTCTCTCTCTCTCTCTCTCTCTCTCTCTCTCTCTCTCTCTCTCTCTCTCTCGCTCCTGACAGAGATAACTCTCACCGGACCTCCTTGGATGTAATGTTCAGAGAGCATTAAACATCCAGGCGCTGAGCAGGGTCTGTAGGTTTGTCATCAGGGGTAAGACGTATGAGCAGGTGTGCTGGACAGTCGAGCGTGAGCGAATCGCAGGCGCATGAAACATATGGCGCCATAATGTGTCCATGTGCACCGCTGACGATTTATGGATCCGCTGACAGGGCCGTGTGTTTGTGTGTCGGTGCAGAGCCAGTTGAGGGATGATTGATGCACAGAGGCTGTCGTTTATCAGTCTGCTGTATAGATTTAATCACTGAGATCACAAGATGCTGAGGAACTGGTTTTTGTTTGCAGTGTTCAGATATTACATAAGCGACAAACAGCCGTGTGAAGACAATGGAGGACATCTGCGCTGTCTGTCACCGTCCTCCTATAGGAAACACTCCTACAGGTACGTGTCGTGCAGGTTTCATCTTTCAAAGGATGTCGTGTTTTCTACTTTTTTACATTCATGCACATTTGACACCATCTAACCAATGATTAAATCTCTCTAATGCAAGTATGTTGAAGCAAGTTCCTTAACAAGCAAACTACTGTTCCATTGGCCTTTATGCCAGACTTCCACCAGAGCCAGGTCCGCTGTGGGTTGGCTGCATAGTCCCAGGACCGCCAGACAGCTGGAGTCAAGTGAATCAAGGATTCTCCTCCTCCTCCTCTCCTCATCCATGTTGTCTTTGTGGTCCTCTCAAAAGCTCTGACCTGTTGACTCCAGGCCTGGCGGAGTGTCCACTGACAAATACCAAGGGTTAGGTTTAGGCAAGAACCCCGAGTAGTTAGGTTTAGGCATGAAAACCACTGCCAAATATTGTGAGTTAGGTTTAGGCAAGAACCCCGAGTGGTTAGGGTTAGGGATGAAATCCACTGACAAATACTGTGAGTTAGGTTTAGGAAAGAACCCCGCGTGGTTAGGGTTAGGCATGAAATCAACTGACAAATACTGTGAGTTAGGTTTAGGCAAGAACCCTGAGTGGTTAGGGTGAGAGGTTAAGTCCACTGACAAATACTGTGAGTTAGGTTTAGGAAAGAACCCCGAGTGGTTAGGGTTAGGGTAATTGTTCAGGTGAGGTGATAGATTGTACAAAAGCCCAAAGGTCAGGGTTAGGGATAAAGTCCACTGACAAATACCAAGGGCTAGGTTCAGGCATGAAATCCACTGACAAATACTGTGAGTTAGGTTTAGGAAAGAACCCTGAGTAGTTAGGGTTAGGGATAAAGTCCACTGACAAGTACCAAGGGTTAGGTTTAGGCAAGAACCCTGAGTGGTTAGTTTTAGGCATGAAATCCACTGACAAATACTGTGGGTTAGGTTTAGGCAAGAACCCCAGGTGGTTAGGGTAATTGTTCAGGTGAGGTGATACATTGTGCAAAAGCCCAAAGTTCAGGGTTAGGGATGAAGTCCACTGACAAATACCAAGTGTTAGGTTTAGGCATGAAATCCGCTGACAAATACTGTGAGTTAGGTTTAGACAAGAACCCTGAGTGGTTAGGGTTAGGGATAAAGTCCACTGACAAGTACTGTGGGTTAGGTTTAGGCAAGAACCCCAGGTGGTTAGGGTAATTGTTCAGGTGAGGTGATAGATTGCGCGAAAGCCTGATGGTCAGGGTTAGGGATAAAGTCCACTGACATATACCAAGGGTTAGGTTTAGGCATGAAATCTGCTGACAAATACTGTGTGTTAGTTCTGAAAACCAACCGGATGTTTTAATTTAGTTCATGCAACGACTTCCTGTCCCGCTAGATCCACTCTGTGCTCATTTATGCATCATCCAGCTAGCATAGAAGTCTTGCGTATCTGCTGTGGACACTCTGGATTGCCGGAGCGGACACAGACCGAACACAGATCTGGTGAAACTGTCGTTTTCTTCTCGTCCACACATTTTTGAATAGTTTTAAATAACTCTTCAGCCCTTCTCTGGTAGAGAGAACAGAATATCTCAAAGTATACTTTTGCATTATTTTCTGTAAGCTAGGATTTGTCATACCTTGTGACTCTCTTACAAAATTGAGACTCCATTGTGGGCTGAATAATGCATGTCAGCTCAGCGTGTCGTCCTGTGTTTTTTAAAACAAGCACAGGACTGCTTGTCCCCACTGCGCGGCTGAGCAGAAACGCTGTTAGAACAGACTTGGGAATGAATCATCCAAATCTCAGTCCGTTCAGTGCGGAGGGAGGACCCACGTTTAATGGATTCTTAGTGTCTCCGTCAGAAAGCTGTCGTCTTTATTTACCCAAAAGCTGCAGGACTACATGAAGGCTCGTCTGGAAAGTGGATGCAATCATTTCATTCTGATCAAATTGGATTCTACTTCTTAATGGAACGAGGGGAAACTTTCTTTAGAGGAAGTTTTATCTCGAGGATTTTGCAATATGTGAACATTTATCATACTTTCATATATAAACACACTTCCCCTCCAAGAAGCTGCACAGCTGGACATGTCTTACTGACGGTTTTAGTACCGTAGAAGTTATGTGAATAAAATTAACTTTTAATACCTTATTTATTAGATCTAAAAAGTGGGAAGCATCCTGCACACCGGTGCATCCAATGTAGCCGTATATACTGCAGATAGAGGTATTCAATAGTGTTGTATTTGACCTAAAAGAGGCGCTGTAGTACCGAAAATTTTGTGCACCATCACTTACACCAATAAAACTTTGCTCCTGTTCAGCATGCAAACAGCCACTTTGCTCTACTTTGCAAAGCATTCTGGGATACATAGTGAGAGATTTCATTGTGAGAAGAGGGTATTAAATTTGTCACTAACATGCAACGTCTGCAACAATCACCACATGCCCGTAAAGTGACGCAATTGAAAATTCTCTGTGCATCACAAGCAGCTGTTATGGTGTGCAAAGCATGCTGGGATATGTAGTGACAGCCCTTTTTAAAAGCTTTTCCCTTCATTAGGTCGTAATCATGCCTTTAAAGAAATGCTGGTATATGATTAAAGCTTCTATAGGAACTTTTGGTGTGTGTCGATTTTGGCGCCCCCCTCTGGACAAGAAATACAGCTGATCTCAGTCCTGTACATGTGTTTGTAGATTTTTAACAAAAATATAATCCTCCTGTTTCTTAACAATCTATTGAATCACTCACTGTGAATGTTCCACGTCCAATAAATCAAACATGTGGAAGAAAACATGAGGGAGTGCTCGTACGTACGCTGTCACAAGAGAACAAGATGAGCTTGCAAACAAGGAAGGAAAGGCTGGGCTTAAAGGACACAGGTGAGGACATTAGGGTAATGAGGGGAACAGGAAGTCAATGAGAAGACAAGGGAAAGTTTCAAAATAAAACAGGAAACATGAGGTGAGTTACAAACGGTAGGTGGTTGGTAAGTCCAGGTGAATTGGTCATAGATGATGCCTCACGATTCTACCAAAGGCTGAGCTCAACTATCATACCTTGCTAGCAGGATGCAAACTCTGCAACAGATGATATAAGAAGGAGCTGCACAGAAACTGCACATTGTGGACGATGCTAAATGCAATGGAAATCATGGTGCAGAAAGACTCCACCAAACTTTTCTGAATCCTTTCCATGTGTCTGGTCCGAGTGGAGCAGAACGTTTTTCTGAAAACACCGTCTGGTTGAACAAATGTCTTCATAATCACTCGGCTATTTCTGCTGCTGCTAATATCACCTTAACATGTTGAGGTTCCTTATAATCCAGCAGCTGGACCTTCAGTCTGTAAGAAACTCTCTCCATCAGCAGTTTTTGGAGGTTATAGTTGAGTTAGGCTACCCACACAGTCTGGCATATCTTTGCAGAGGAGCTGAAAAACACAAGCTCGATACTGTTATATAATGCTTCCAAATGTACTCTGCACATACTGTATAGGCAGGAATATTTGGGCTTTTATTTTTACATGATGCCTACCTGTGTTTTCATAAGTACTGTGCTGCAGTATCCTCCTCCTCCTCCTCAGAAACAGTACACACAACTTCTGTAGGTAGCCTCACTAATAGTGCATTTAAAAAAAAGCTCTATGAAAGAGTCCAACTGGTACCAATTTGGCGCATTACAGTATTTATAGTAGCAGGGGACTTCATTGTTGACAAGATTATCTCTCAGTTCCAAAGGCTGGTGTGGAAATCTGACTAACAAAAGAGTGTTTCTCTCTCTTTCTCTTCACTCTCTCTCTATACTTGACTCAACCCTGCAGCATCACAGAGGGGGTTTCAGGGAGAGAAGAGGAGCAGGGAGATGAACAAAAGGAGAGAAAATGGGCAGATGAAGTAAAGGCAATGTGGAGTGAGAGAAAAAGGGGAGCAAACAGAGAGAGAGAGAGTGGGGACAGAAGGAGCACCCCTTTTTCTAAAATCGGATCGGGGAAGTTGGTCGTCGCACAAAGGGTACCGGTTTGCTGGCACCAGAGCAGTTAATGATGTTTGGCAGGCACATCCAATATAGTGGCACACACCACACACACACAACACACACACTCCATATCAAAAGGCACAAACTCAAATAGACTCCACAGAAATTATTTTGTGCACAGACTAAAATCACTTTCTCATTTGGCTATTTACAGCAGCTCCACGGCGGCCATTTTTAAAAGCTTAATATTGTCGTTCTTCTATAATTAGGGGTGTAATGATTCATCCACTACATCCATGTATGGATTCATATTCCTATGATCCTACTACATCGATCTGTGCTCGGCTAGTTGGCCTTTCAGACGCCATATGTGGATCTAACATCGTTTTAAAAGGTAATAAATCGACTGTATGGATACCAGGAAATAACACATTGGATTTAAGCACAGCAGACTTTCTATGGATGTGTTTTCTTTTGCACTTTTAATGATAAACACGTTAAACGTTACTCAATTCAGGCTGCCTGAACACAAAGGTCGGTTTGACTCCCCACGTCTGCAGATTTGAAGATCTAGTGGATGATTTTTATTTATCATGGATGAGTGCTAGCCCTAGTTAGCATAGCCACATAGCTACATGTCGTAGCCATAGACTGTAAATAAAAAGGTCGTCGCTGTAGCTGTAGCTGTGTACCAAGACACACGTCTACATACTGACAGATAAAACAACAAGAAACACTAATCTATGACCAATGGTTCAGAAAGGTCCCGCTGCCTTTCTGGCAGAGGTTGGTTTTACTCCCCACGTCTGCAGATTTGAAGATCTAGTGGATGATTTTTATTTACCATGGATAAGTGCTAGCGCTAGTTAGCATAGCCACATAGCTACATGTTGGTAGCTGTGTACCAAGACACACGTCGACATACTGATAAATAAAACAACAAGAAACACTAAATCTGTGACCAATGGTTCAGAAAGGTCCTGCTGCAGGCGCCTCTCCGTCAGGATCAGATTCTGGATCAGATTCAGAGGGTTGAAGTAACGCGGGTCTGTGAGCAGCCGTGTATATTCAGCCAACATGTAAACATTAGATCAACGTGCTGGAGAGCCGAGGCCACACCCACTTCATGAGGGGGCGTGGTCAGAGAGAAAACAGAGTGTTCTGAGGAGGACTGAAGAAGAGGGTTTTTCAGGCAGACCAGAATCTGATTTCAAAGTGTTTTTTTGAGCATAAACTTTAAAGACATGTTTTGGGGACCTCTTAGACCAATATATGTTGATGAAAAAAGCGTGATATGTCACCTTTAAAGAGTGTGAAAGGGCATATTTCTTCTTCTAGCATCGCCACTTGGTGGTCGTTTTGGGTTCACCAGTACACTTGTTTATTTTGTGTGTTGGCATAATCTGATCTTCTGTATCTCAGGTTCTAACTGCACCATCTTTATATTAAATCAATTTGATAATTGAAAATGTTCCTTGATTTGGGTCGCGACTTATCGCCAAAGGGTGATAGTGGGTCCCGAAGCCAGACCAGTTGAGAACTACTGTTCTAAATAAGTCGCTCGCTGTTTGTAGGATATGTGAAGGTCAAGTAAAGTTACCCAGGGCAACACCACAAATCTATCCAACCACCTACTGAGGCGCCTGTGGGATTTCACACGACGCCGACCGCCCAGGTACCTCTTGCAAACAACAGGAATCTAGGACTGTCCGGTATCAAGGGATTTATTTCACAGTCACACTGGTTGAATTTTGGCTAAAAACTCACTGAATCATTCTAAATGAACCAATATCGTCCTTTAATCGTATCGGCAACCACGAATCATGATACGCATCCAATCGTAGTTAAAAAGAATCATTACACCCCTATCTATCTTTGACACCATCGACCACTCCATCCTGCTCCACCGCTTACAGCATTACACTGGCATAACTGGTTCAGCCCTCTCCTGGCTCTCATCCTACCTCACAGACAGACAGCAATTCATCTCCATCACAACTGCTCATCCCACTCCATTTCAGTAACCCATGGTGTCCCTCAAGGCTCGGTGCTTGGTCCCCTCCTTTCATTCTGTACATCCTACCCCTTGGTCACATCATTCGCCATCATGGACTCCAATTTCACTGTTACGCCGACGACACCCAACTCTACCTTCCACCAGAACAATCAGCGCTGCCACTGCTTCCACCCTCACCACCTGCCTATCTGCAATAAAATCATGGATGACCACCAATTTTCTAAAACTCAATAGTAACAAATCTGAAATCATCATCATCGGCCCCAAATCCCTCCTCCCCTCCGCCTGGACTTCAAGCTCTCCATAGACGGTCACTCAGTCACCCCCTCCCTCAGATCAAAAACCTTGGCGTCATCTTCGATCAGACTCTCTCCTTCCAACCCCACATCTGTCACATCACCAAAACTGCCTTCTTTCACCTCCGCAACATCGCCCTGCCTCCTCCCACTCTCTCCAAATCCGCTGCTGAAACCCTAATTCATGCTTTTATATCCTCACGACTCGACTACTGCTAACAGCCTCCTGTATGGTCTTCCCTCCTCCCATCTACAAAAACTACAATACGTACAGAACTCTGCTGCCCGGCTACTCACCCACTCCCGCTCCAGAGACCACATCACCCCTGTCCTTCAACAGCTCCACTGGCTCCCCGTAAACAGCGCATCCATTTCAAGATCCTGCTCACCACGTACAAATCCCTCAATAACCTGCCCCCCCCATACCTCACTGACCTTCTCCGGTACTACCACCCCTCCCGCCGTCCTCCGATCCTCTGACTCCACCTCCTCACTCCCATCACTAAATCCAAGCACCGTACCTTGGGGGACCGGGCCTTTGCCATAGCCGCCCCCACCCTCTGGAACTCTCTCCCCCCACACATCCGTGCTTCTGACTCACTTCATTATTTAAGAAAGAGTTAAAAACTTACCTTTTCAAACAGGCATTCCCCCACACATTCATTATTCCACCTCTTCCCTTGTCGTCTGCTTGTCTTATATGTCTTTATTGTATTTATTTATTGTCTCTCTTGTAAAGCGTCTTTGAGTCTTGAAAAGCGCTTATAAAACTTAGGTATTATTATTATTATCTATAAGTCAGAATTATTGAGGGTCTGTTCATTTTAACACTTTCATATTAATGAGCTTGGATATTACATTTGATTGTGAAAGTGATGAATGAGTGTTGAACAGTGTGTGATAACCCTTTAGCTCCCGTAGCCTGAGTTACAGCTCCAGCTAGCCTTCCATTTCTACGTTAGCTAGTAGCCGCTGAATGCTAACGTCAGTTTTTGTCTCTCCGTAGATTAAGGCTGATAAATATGTTAAAAACGGCCAGATTGCCCTCTTAATTTGAGAACTTAATGCCTCCTCTGTTACTGATCTATCAAGAAGCAGTGAAATCATGATCCAGAGTTAGACCCCTCCTCCTCCTGGGGCTCAGCTGTATAACACAACAGTATCTGAGCTTCTTATCCAGAGTGTTGGTGGGAGATAGTTATGTAAAATTGATCAAGTGTGAGAAATGGAATTTTAAAAAGTGTTGTTCTTTCTGTCATTTCTTGTCGCTGGTTCCTTTTAAAATATCCAGAACACACAACACTAAGCTGGTTCGAGCTCGTGTTTCTGCTCCACGCACAACTTGCTTTCACACGCATCAATAATTCATCTGCATTATCTTTACATGATGATTAATACGTTTACATTTACCGCTGCAGTCACATTCCCTCTTCCTTCTATCGTCCTAACTGGCATTAAAGTTACATTAACATACAGAACACACTCTGCAGATATGATTTATTACACAGCTGCAGCCACGATGGTTGAAACTGAGGATAAGTGTATGTTACTCACAACCCAGAGGATGCACGTGTGAACGTATATACGTGGATATACTCTGTGGTTTGTAAAAGACCGGACCGAACATGAGAGCATCAGATGAGGGGAAGGAAACTGGAGCATAGAGGCAGAACTGCTCAACCTCAACTTTGTAGGCTTGTTTCAATAAATGACATATCTTTAGAAAAGTTGGGGAACTTTTTAGTCTGATTTGTGTGCACTGAGGAGCAGAGATAATACTAAAGATAGCAGCTGCATCATGTCACCATTTAACAAGGAACCAGGCTGCTTGGCATCATCTGGTAAATGCATTTTGCTAATTTTAACAATTTCATCTTCAATCATTTTATGTTAGTCAATGGAAGTGAAACCCTTCATCAAGGTTCTGGTTTCAAGTCTTTAATCTAACACCTTGCACACAGTGGAGGATCTCCCTATGGTCTTTAGTCCACATGCCAGTCTCTGTAAACAGATATCTGTGTTAAAGTGCACAGATTGTTCTGTGTCGGGGGATTCAAGCTTCCATCGGTGGTCCAAATATTCTTATCTCATTTCAGACTGATTTTCTCCTCAGGCATGCAAAAGTGGAAGCCATCAGCTACCATAACACATTGATCTAGCTCTATACATCGACCTTTCTCAGAGGCAACCAAACATTGGTTAAACTATGACAGCTGATGGGTCCTGAGCTTGATCTATTTCAACCTTTGTACTTGAACATGTCTGCATTTGGGTTCTGCTTCTCTCATCTTGGAAAATACACAAATATACCAAAGAAGGAATTTCCAAATAACCAATCACTACACTTGAACTTGCAAAAACCAAATTACCCATAACCCCCTGAGGTGTTCTGTCAATATAGCTGATAGTTTCCCACAGTTGACTCATTGCTTGAGCATTTAACCCTGAACATGTCTGCATTTTGGGTTCTACCTCTTGTTGCCTGTTTTGAAACATCCAAATAGTCCCAGAAGCTGTGAATAATCTGCTGCCCCCACATGACGCTCTGTGTCAATGAAAGCTGATGGGTTCCTGGATCTGCCTCATTACTTAAGCCTTTAAATTCAATGGCGTCTCTATTTGGGTTCTGCCTCTTGTTGCTTACTTTGGAAAATCAAAGAGAAGCAATTGCTACCCACAAAAAAGCAGACTGTCACCCCCAGGAGCTTATGGGTTCTGAGATTGTAGCCCGTGTATCTCAGATGACAAGTCTGCATTTGGTTCTACCTCTTTTTGCCTGTGTTGTAACATCCAAATATCCCAGAAGCTGTGAAATAATCTGCTGCCCCCCTAAGGACGCTCTGTGTCGATGAAAGCTGATGGGTTCCTGGATCTGCCTCATTACTTAAGCCTTTAAATTCAACGCGTCTCCATTTGGGTTCTGCCTCTTGTTGCTTACTTTGGAAAATCAAAGAGAAGCAATTGCTACCCACAAAAAAGCAGACGGTCACCCCCATGAGCTTATGGGTTCTGAGAATGTAGCCTGTGTATCTCAGATGACAAGTCTGCATTTGGGTTCTACCTCTTGTTGCCTGTGTTGTAACATCTAATATCCCAGAAGCTGTGAAATAATCTGCTTGCCCCCCTAATGACTCTCTGTGTCGATGGAAGCTGATGGGCTCCTGGATCTGCCTCATTAACTTAAGCCTTAAATTCAATGCGTCCCATTTGGGGTTCTGCCTCTTGTTGCTTACTTTGGAAAATCAAAGAGAAGCAATTGCTACCCACAAAAAAGCAGACTGTCACCTCCAGGATTTTATCTTCAACAGCTGATGGGTTCTGAGATTGTAGCCTCTGTATCTCAGCAAAGAAATCTGCATTTGGTTCTACCTCTTGTTGTCTGAATCTAAATATCCAGAAGCTGCAAAATAATCTGCCTTCCCCCACATGACGCTCTGTGTCAATGAAAGCTGATGAGTTCCTGGATCTGCCTCATTACTTAAGCCTTTAAATTCAATGCATCTCCATTTGGGTTCTGCCTCTTGTTGCTTATTTTAAAAAAAATCAAGAGAAGGAGTGTTCAAATAATCAATTGCTGCCCACAAAAAAGTGGACTGTCACCTCCAGGAGCTTATGGGTTCTGAGAGTGTAGCCTGTGTATCTCAGATGACAAGTCTGCATTTGGGTTCTACTTCTTATTGCCTGTTTTGAAAGATCCAAATATCCCAGAAGCTGCAAAATAATCTGCTGCCCCCCTAATGACGCTCTGTGTTGAGGATAATTAACAGATTCCTGGATCTGAGTGTTGAAAGCCACATTACCTAAGCCTTAAATTGAATGTCTCAATTTGGGTTCTGCCTCTTGTTTCTTATTTTGAAAAAATCAAAGAGAAGGAGTGTTTTAAGAACCAATTGGTACCCACAAAAAAGTGACTGTCACCTCCAGGAGTTTATCTTCAACAGCTGATGGGTTCTGAGATTGTAGCCTCTGTATCTCAGCAAAGAAATCTGCATTTGGGTTCTACCTCTTGTTGTCTGAATCTAAATATCCCAGAAGCTGCAAAATAATCTGCCTTCCCCCACATGACGCTCTGTGTCAATGAAAGCTGATGAGTTCCTGGATCTGCCTCATTACTTAAGCCTTTAAATTCAATGCATCTCCATTTGGTTCTGCCTCTTGTTGCTTATTTTAAAAAAATCAAAGAGAAGGAGTGTTTCAAATAATCAATTGCTGCCCACAAAAAGTGGACTGTCACCTCCAGGAGCTTATGGGTTCTGAGAGTGTAGCCTGTGTATCTCAGATGACAAGTCTGCATTTGGTTCTACTTCTTATTGCCTGTTTTGAAAGATCCAAATATCCCAGAAGCTGCAAAATAATCTGCTGCCCCCCTAATGACGCTCTGTGTTGAGGATAATTAACAGATTCCTGGATCTGAGTGTTGAAAGCCACATTACCTAAGCCTTTAAATTGAATGTCTCAATTTGGGTTCTGCCTCTTGTTTCTTATTTTGAAAAAATCAAAGAGAAGGAGTGTTTTAAGAACCAATTGGTACCCACAAAAAAGTGGACTGTCACCTCCAGGAGCTCATCTTCAACAGCTGATTGGTTCTGAGATTGTTGCCGGTGTATCTCAGCTAACAAATCTGCATTTGGGTTCTGCGTCTTGTTTCCTGTATCTGTATTTCTGACTTAAAGAATATCCTCAACAACCATTTATCTGGAAGATGTAAAACAAAGTTGACTGTCACGCCTGGAGTGTATGGAGATGATAGCTCACGGTTAACTCTGAACTTGAACATGTCTGCATTTGAGTTCTGCTCCCTTGCTGCCTGTTATTTAAATCCTATTCCCAGAACGGATCTCTCTGGGGAAGTTGAGATCAATGATCTGTATCTTAACCTCTTAACAGCCTCCAAACCACCCTTCTCTTTCTCTACCTTCATGAGGTCTCATCTTCCTCTCATGCTGGTCTAATCGTCCTCTTCACATGTCTGTTCATTCCTGTCACACGAGGGTTCGTCAGTCCGGCTATACTCATTTATTCATCCCTCCCAAACAGTCCCCTTCACCGCCATCATTCTTATTTCCCCCTCGTCTTCTCTCTAACCTCAGGATCGGCATCCTTCCATCCTTTTCTAAGAGTTTTACTCTAAAATGAGATTCTGCCGTTTTCAAAAAGACGCAAAGAAATTGTATGACTACTAATGTGCTGCTGAGGTTAGGCACTATCTGTGGGCCTTTGAATACAAAGTACCAGCACTGTTTAGAGGGATCAGGACTCATCATGAGATGTCAAAGATCCAGTGACATCCGGGTATCTCAAAACTCTGCCGGACCATTTTGAATCCAGACTCCCCGAACTTTCCCCAAAGCCCCACGAAGAACTCAAAGGATCCCCCACAACTTCTGACATTCTCTACCCTTTGTCAGCTCATTCCTCTATTCCTTTATATATCATTTTATCTCCCAGCTATTCAATCTATCTCTACCTCTCTTTCTCTCTCTCTCTTTCTCTCTCTCTCTCTCCCAGGCCCCAGCCATCTGCTCTGTGTGCCCTGACGTGTGCATGAGCACCCATGAGAAGCCCAGTGGAAGTAATCGTCTGTTACCACTCAGGCTTCAACATGTTGTCTGCCCACTGCACATACCTCTTTAGCTCCCTGCAAACCCACGGTGCCACGGTGTGTGTGTGTGTGTGTGTGTGTGTGAGAGAGAGAGAGAGACACACACACAAAGAAAGAAGTGAGGCCACTAGCATCCTCTTATATAATGCCTGTGAACACTCTCTCTCTCTTTGCACCTGATGTCCAGCACACATGTATGTTCTCTTCTTCTTCTTGATTTATACAAACACTCTGCTGCACAGTTCCTCTCTTCGCTCACTTCTTTTCACTTCTTTTGCACTAATTGCATCAGTCAGTTTGGGCTGTATTAGCATGCAGGAGGCCCGTATTACGCCGCTGTCTCTTTCTCTGAATCTCAATTTGCTGTATTGTAATAGCACGCAAATAAAGTCAAGCACGAAAAGTAGAAAGTGGAATGAGAAGAAACATTCTCAGACGGGTTATTTGTTTTCAGAGTGTGTTTCTTTGAGGCAGCAGCAGGAGACAAACTGAGCTGCAGCTCCTGCAGAGTGTTATTCACTCTGGAGCACCTCTAAAGGCCAAAGTGCTGACGTTAACCCTTACTTGTTTCTAGAAGAAGTTTTCCTCTGGATGAGTTCAGTCACGAGTGTTTAAATAAAAGGTAATCACTCACTTCCTCCCTCATTCCCTCACACACACAATCCCACTCCTCCACTTTTCTCACTCCTCTCTTCCTCTGCTGGTGGTGTATAATTGGCCATAATGAATGCAATCTTTCTCTTTCTCTTGAAACACACACACACACACACACACACACACACACACACACACACACACACTCATGGAGGAGTGAAAGCAGGAAAAGCACAAAGCCAAGCCAGTGATTGTTTACGGCCGGGCTTCAATCTGCATGTGTGTGTGTGTGTGTGTGTGTGTGTGAGGTATGCTGGCTTAATTCATTATTTCCTTTAGCTGTCATAAAAATATGGATTGCCCTTCCATGGGCTGCAGCTGGCGCCTTTACACAGAGAGAGAGAGAGAGAGGGGGGGGGGGGGGGGTTCACTGTGATAGGAGAACTGCGCTTCAACAACGTGACTGAATCCCGAAAACAGGAGAGAGAGAGAGAGAGAGAGAGAGAGGGAGTCAGGGGGGAGTGGGGGGGTGAGAGGAGATGTAAATTCATTTGGATCTCCAGATTATGTTCAATGGAGGCAACACAATACAAGTGCGACCCCTACTGGTGCACTAACGTCCTGCTTCTCTCACTCCAGAGCAAGACGCTCCTGAAATAGTGAAAGATTTTTTTTTAGTGCAAAGCCTGAGGAGACTTTCTGTTGGTTCTTAGAGGCTGATTCGGCCTGAAATGACTCTAAATATGAAGAGATATCCGGATGCGTTTCTCTCCTCTCTCCTCTCTTGGAGATCTCTCCAAACGCAGCGCGGACTGCTCGTCCTGGTTTGGGATGGAGGAGAAGAAGAAGAGGAAGAGGAGTGGGAAGTTGTACCAAGCAGTGGCGTGAGAAAAACCCTGCAATGTGTTATCCAACACGAAGGAGCAGAGCAGCAGGAAGCGCACCCTTCTTTAAGTGAAGAGGCGCGCAGAGCTCTCTCTCTTTCTGTGTGACTCAAAGCGTGTGATCGCAGGGACTGTGGGTGCGTTCATCCAAACACCAATGAGGCATGCTCCTCTGAATTTCACCCGCACAGTCAAATTAAGGGTTCCCATTTTTATATTTGGCAAACGCCTGCATGAGATCAGAGGAGTGGATGTGTCCGGTTGAGAGATGTTGAACACTGATGCGCTTTGAGGCAGCCTGCGCTGCGCTCACTGCGCTCTCTGCGCTCACTGCGCCAGCTCTCTCTCTGATCTGAAATGTGAGGAAATTCTGATACTTGACGTAAGAGCTGACAGAAGGGAATCAAATGGGTTCTGTTTGCGTCTCATACTGTCCAATAAGCATCGTTTGAACCCCACTTGCTCGTGTTTTAGGGGCTGATTCGCTCTCCGTATAGTGTGGGTGCCGCACTTTGGATAAGGGAGTCCTGTGGGGTATAGAGCGCCCACAATGAAGAAGACCCTGCAGGAGCATCACATCCAACATTAAACACAGAAGATTACAAAGTACTTACAGCATCTCCCTTCCACAGAGCTCCAAAACAGCGGTGCGAGATGACATTGCAACAGTCCCCTCTCTGCAGCCTCTGATGGGGATCACACACTCACACACACACACTGCAGCCACAGGACGGGGGGGAAGAGAGGTATCACCGAATCTCTGGTGATTAGATATTCCCACCGTGTCCCAGAATAAGAACCAAAATCTGAATGAAATCCCCCGCGGTGACTCCTCACACGCGCGCAGCAGCGAATAAAAATCACTGTTGTTGTAATCCAATCTTCATCGTGTGTGCGCGTGCTGCTGCTGCTGCTGCTGCTTCTTCTCCACTGCAATCTCTGCTGCTGGCCCCCGCGCATCGTGGGTGGGCTCAACCTGCCTCTGTGTGATCACAGCTCCCGGTATCCCGGTATTCCTGGCCCGGGCGAGGAGAGGAGAAGAGGCAGGTGAGCCGAGCCGGAGGACGCACAGAGACGCGCACGCACGTCGTTCACTACTACAGAGGAGGAGAAGCTCCGCAGCCTCTCTCTCTCTCTCTCTCTCTCTCTCTCTCTCTCTCTCTCTCTATCTCTCTCTCTTCTATCTCTCTCTCCCTCTCTCTCTCTCACTCTCTCTCTCTCTGCTCTCTCCTCTCTCTCTCTCTCTCTCTAACTCCCTCTCTCTCTCTAACTCCCTCTCTCTCTCTCTCTCTCTCTCTCTATCTCTCTCTCTCTCTCGTCGTGCACGTGTATGTGTGTGTCTCTCTGGTGTTGTGTGTGTGTGTGTGGTGTGTGTGTGTGTGTGTGTGTGTTTGAGAGAGAGAGCGCTTCAGTGCGCGTGCGTGTGATTTCACGTTGGGTCTCTCGCGCTTCTGCAGAGGCTCGGGCAGCTGGATGGATAGACGGACTGCTGGCGGTCCGTCGGTCTGTCGCTGCCTCTCTCTGGCTCTGCGCTAAAGCTCCTCCAGGAGGGAGCCAGGCTGAGAGGGACTAACAGAGAGGGACTAACAGAGAGGGACTAACAGAGGGGGACTAAAAGAGGGGGACTAAAAGAGAGGGACTAAAAGAGAGGGACTACCAGAGGCTGAGACTCTGAGAGGGACTAAAAGAGAGGGACTAAAAGAGAGGGACTAACAAAGAGGGACTAAAGAGAGGGACTAAGACAGGCTGAGAGGGACTAATAGAGAGGGACTAACAGAGAGGGACTAACAGAGAGGGACTACCAGAGGCCGAGACTCTGAGAGGGACTAAAAGAGAGGGACTAAAAGAGAGGGACTAACAGAGAGGGACTAAAAGAGAGGGACTAAGACAGGCTGAGAGGGACTAACAGAGAGGGACTAACAGAGAGGGACAAACACAGAGAGGGACTACAGAGAGGGACTAACACAGAGAGGGGACTAACAGAGAGGGACTAACAGAGAGGGACTAACAGAGAGGGACTAACACAGAGAGGGACTAACACAGAGAGGGACTAACAGAGAGGGACTAACACAGAGAGGGACTAACAGAGAGGGACTAACAGAGAGGGACTAACAGAGAGGGACTAACACAGAGGGACTAACACAGAGAGGGACTAACACAGAGAGGGACTAACAGAGAGGGACTAACAGAGAGGGACTAACACAGAGAGGGACTAACAGAGAGGGACTAACAGAGAGGGACTAACACAGAGAGGGACTAACAGAGAGGGACTAACAGAGAGGGACTAACAGAGAGGGACTAACAGAGAGGGACTAACACAGAGAGGGACTAACAGAGAGGGACTAACACAGAGAGGGACTAACAGAGAGGGACTAACAGAGAGGGACTAACAGAGAGGGACTAACACAGAGGGACTAACACAGAGAGGGACTAACACAGAGAGGGACTAACAGAGAGGGACTAACACAGAGAGGGACTAACAGAGAGGGACTAACAGAGAGGGACTAACACAGAGAGGGACTAACAGAGAGGGACTAACAGAGAGGGACTAGCAGAGAGGGACTAACACAGAGAGGGACTAACACAGAGAGGGACTAACAGAGAGGGACTAACAGAGAGGGACTAGCAGAGAGGGACTAGCAGAGAGGGACTAACAGAGAGGGACTAACAGAGAGGGACTAACAGAGAGGGACTAACAGAGAGGGACTAAGACAGGCAGAGAGGCAGAGTTTGTCCACATCACAAAATGAGTCAGACAACAACGTTAACCCCCCATCCTCAGACATTTCCCCGGTTCTATTCTCATCCCTGTCAAGATTACTCATTTCTCCAGCTCTCTTCATTCATGACTTTTGGGATTTTTTTTCATATACAGTCAATCCAGCAGGAGAACTGGGGCACAGCACAGCAGATAAAGGGGATATAAACACACACACACCAGCTAGTGGTGCAAAGAAAATACACTGTGATTAAACGGCTCATAAAACTCTATAGCTGTTCGGTTCAAAAGTGGAGACGTGGACGGACTAACAACCTGTGATTGAGACTAAAAAGTAAATCTGGAACAAAGACAGGTGTTCTGTTCATCTCTAAAGTCTTACAGTCATCTCTATGACAGAGGACGAGATACCTGCAGAGTTTACATGCTAGCAAAGTTCCTTCACGTTAGAAGATCTCCAAGCAACGTCAAAGCTCCTCAGCACCACCTACTGTTTCCTTTAACCTCCTCACTAACAGCTACTGCGTGACCGCCTGTAAAAACAGATCCTGATCTCCAGGATGGATTCATGTGATTTGTTTTCATGCAGAAGGTGCATAATTTGGCGTTGTAAAGTCTGCATTTGATGTGACAATCTCGCCCTCGCTCAGTTGAACTCTGTGTCTTCAAAGCTGCAATCTCATTAAAAAATTAGGCCAAAGGGAAAGTGCAAAAAAAACTGCAGCTCCTTAAGAGTCCACTTGAGGCTGGCTGGAAAGGTCAGGGGATATTGGCTATCATAGCCGACATTAAAATTAGCATTTTAACAGCAGAATTATCTTCTTACAGTCTGGTGCAGGAAACTGTTTTGGACTCTGTAGCTCTTGTCTTAATTCATCCACTAAATGCATCCATATTTATCATAATAAGGCAAAAAGAGTCATGCATAAATAACTAGATTTAAGGGTGTGGCAGCAAGTCTCCATCTTTTGATGGTTTCCTGATCAGGAGGTTGATTGAAATCTGCATTTTTTGGACCAGCCAAATCTGGCTGGTGACTGTCCACCAAGGACTCTGGTTCTTCTTGAGGTGTCTGCCTGTAACAGGAACTTTTTGCTCACCACTGTTGCAGGTCGTTGCTCATAAGAGGATTGAGGGGTCACTCCAAACCAGGAATGGAATTACTCTATATGCAGACGATGCACATATCTATCTATCTATCTATCTATCTATCTATCTATCTATCTATCTATCTATCTATCTATCTATCTATCTATCTATCTATCTGCAGTGTTCATTTTTAACTTTCACTTGGAGGTTGTTGTAAAATCCCACATCCCTTCTTCCTTCTGTCTCTCCTTGGTCTGTTTCTCTCTCTCTCTCTCTCTCTCCCACTCTTATTCTTTCTCTTTCTGGAGAGAGGAGTTGCAGAGAAAGGCAAAGAGTTAATCTGAGGGGGAGAGTGTGTGAGAGAGAGAGGGAGGGAGGGAAGGAGGGAGGGGATGTTACATGCAGTAATACAGGCTTCACAAATGGGTATATAGTCACAATTCACACCTGACTGAGCAAACGACTATCAAACGACTGGAGAGGCTCAAAGACGGCTGAGTGTGTGTGTGCGTGCGTGCGTGCGTGTGTGTGTGTGTGTGTGTGTGTGCGTGTGTGTGTGTGAGTGGGTACTGGACACTGAGTCTCCTGCAGTGTGTGGATGTACCATCTAACTCTGTGCTATTCTTGTGCCTGCAGCTTTAAAAAAAAAAAGCGATTTTAGGATTCATTGCAGAGCCGTGATGCACCACGCAGCCACACTTGTATTCCAGGAGAGTAAACAAGCAAGTTTCAATCTTGCGCTGACCCTGATACTGTAAGAGAGAGAGCTATAGGAGTCCTACAGGCGCAGGCTGCTACATGCAGCAACAACTGAGACTGCAGAGCTGTGAACAGTAAGCATGATAAATATCACAGGACGCCATTAAGACTTTGAAAATACCAAAAGGCCCTGAGAGGTTAGCATGAGCTCATTACCAGGCATCATACACACATGAGAGCATGTCACTGCAGGGACACTACTGTGATACTAGAAGGCAGGGGTTCCCAAAGTGTGGGTCAGGACCCCCTGGGGGGTCGTGAGAAGTCTTCCAGAATGTTTCTAAAAATATTTGTATCATTATTATTATTTATTTTTGTTCATTTACCCTGTTTTCTCATGTTTATCTTCCTTTTGCTTGTACTGTTAATTATTATTAACCCATATTGGCTGTTGTAACTCCCTCCTCTTCAGTCTTCCCCACAAACTTCTCCATAAACTTCCAACTAGTCCAGAATTCAGCTGCCCGGATCACAACCAGAACCCCTTCCATCGAAGACATCACCCCTGTCCTACAACAACTCCACTGGCTGCCTTTAAGATCCTTCTGCTCACATTCAAAGCTCTCCACAACCTTTCACCTCCACCTCAGATCCTCTTCCTCCATGCTCCTCACTGTACCCAACGCTCGCCTAACCACCATGGGATCTAGAGCTTTCAGCAGTGCAGCCCCTAATCTCTGGAACTCCTTACCACTAACCATCCATAACTTAGACTCTCTTCCAAATTTCCAATCCTGCCTCAAAACCCTCCTTTTGAGAACAACATAGTCTCTATAAACTCCTCACATGTACCTTTTTATTGCATTTCACCATCCATTCATTGTGTTCTTTTCATATTGTATATTGTTTGTTTTATTAAGTGCTTTTTATAAAATATTGTGGTTTTATTATTGTTACATTGGTAAGGCGTCCTGAAATAAAATGTATTATTATTTCTTTATTAGTATTATTATTATTATTATTGTATTTTTCAATTGTTTCTTCTCTTTGTTGGTTTTGTATTACTTATATATAATTTGTTATCTTGTGGTGAACAAAGAAATACTGACAAAATGCAATAAAAAAAGTTGAATGACAAAAGTTATCTAAAAATAGTACATTTTACACATTTATAGTAAAGAATATAGACAAAAATAGAAACTAAATTTGAAATAAAACCTTGAATTTTCTGCCTTTCTTTGTTTCCAGATGACTCCTAACTGTTATCTTATTCTATTTTTATGTATTTATTCATTCATTTATTTAATTTTATTTATCTACTCAGTTTTATTGATATTTTTCAGCCTTAGTTTTATTTTTCACTCTTATCCTTACCTTTTAAATCTATTTATTTTAACTATTTTTATTTCTTAATTTGATGCTTTAACTTATTTTAATTACACATATTTTATTTTGGTGTGCATTGGTCTCTATTTTATTTTATTTGTATGTTGTTCTTATTTTTAATTTGTATTTTTATTAGTTTTATTATTATCTTCCACTAAAGTGTCTTAGCATTGTTTCATTTCTGCTTCTTTCTTGTTTTCAATCGCTGTAAAGCACTTTGGGTTGCATTTTATCTGTATGAAAGGTGCTATATAAATAAAGCTTGATTGATTGATTGATTGAAGTTTAGGGTTAGTGAACAGTTAATTATTTAAAGCATCAGTAGCAGCAGGTTCATTCATAACACACAGGAAACACAGACACATGCTCATATAGGGAGAGTCATTTTCTGCAGACCAGCTAAATGAAGACACATTTATTTTATTTTATTTATTATGTATTATCTAAAAGGACCGTGCATATTAATTAACACTTCTGTAAATATGCCAGAGTTAGCCAAAAGGCTAGTTTACATCCGTAGTCCCTTACCAGATGTTAAAAAGGCTCCCTAAAAGGATCAAGATTAAACAAAGATAAAATAGAGTAAAATAAGAAGGTAGAGGAGAAACCAAAACACAAACAAACAAACAGAAAAGAGAAGAAAAGAAAAGTACAAATAGCACCATGCAATTAAAAATGACTAAAAGCCACATAAGGACATGATGTGACCGTCTTTGAGAAAGTGTCCATGGACATAAAATACATGGAGCAAGACAATCAGGAAGCAGCACATGAGGAAATGTTAAAGAAGACACATGCAGACACAACAGGACAACAGTTAACAGTGCTGTACATGTTTGCACCAGGCAGTGACTACCAATCATTAAACTAGCTGCATGCAATTCAGAAAAAGGGACCAGGGACAGTGGGGGTCTTTGGAACCTACATTTTGGGGGTCGCGGTCTGAAAAGATGAAGCGGTCCTGAGCCTATATATAGGAGGACTTTAAGGATATTAAAACAGGAGCTACAGAGAGCACTGCATTTATTTGGGAGGAATAATGTGAAGAACAAAAAGGGAAAGTTTGACTCGAGCTGCAATACCTTGGACAATTCAAATGCAAATTAAGCCGAGAAGCATAATATTCATGCAGGAAATAAAAATGCAGTAAAGTACCATTGAGTCACCAAATCTCTACGAATATCTAATAAAATGTTCCTGCACAGCACAGAGAGCTGGATGTGCTTTTTATTGCATTGTTTACTATACTGTACTGATGGAGCCGATTGTGCAACCTCCCCACAGCCTGCCTGGTCAGACTATCTACTGTATCCTGTTTCATTATTGATTTGGCACATAAACTGCGATGCAACAGCCTACATTTGACTAGTGACCTGATTGTCATTTTCACTTAATTGTGAGTGAGCTGGAGGCGGTGCAGAATGCAGACTCTGTAAGTCCTCTGGAGGGTCACAGGGAGGCTGAAGGGTGGACGGATCACCGGTCTCTCACAACCTCAGGGAGAAAACAAACTTTACACTTAGCTGTTTCTTAATGTTCTTTCTGCACTGAATTAAGCACGCCTCAGTGCCGCCATTGATTTCTGTGTTCTGTTTTTTTATTTACGGTGTCATTAAAAAGTTTGAAGGGCAATCTAATCTTCTCTTTTTTCCCAGTCACCTTTATCTTCCTCTAAGATTATGTAAATAGTGTCTCTGTTTAAAGAGATAGCAGGTTGAGTGACAGAGAGTAAGCAAAGAGGCAAAGTCATGAGTCAGATTCTGATCAGTGCAGACAGCAGCAGGTGTTACAGGTTGGCTTAACAGTGGAAACTGAATATTTAACCACAGATGGTTTCAGGATCAGTGTATCACAACTTTCACTTCTGTGCCCTCGTAGCTTATCGAGGAGTGTTGAAATCTAATCCTTTGTGTTTGGTTCAGTCAGAGCACGGAGGAATAACGGTGCTGTATTTGTTGATTGTGGTTTTTATTGGTTTGGACTGATCAAACTGAGGAGCTGCTTATTGTGTGCTCTTTAGTCCAAGTCAAATTTCACGAGGAGGTCAATAATGCATATCATATCATGTCGTGTCGAGTAGGAGCCAAATCTTAGAGGCATATTAAATACCTTAGGAGACATTTTTAGTTACATTTTGGAGGAGGTGCACGTCAGGCTACATGTGTAGGACTCGGCGTAGGTACGGGGGATACACAGACCTGGTACATGCATAGGCTACGGCGTCAATTCAACGCAGGAGTATAAACCAGACTGAAGTAATGGAACAGTTGTTCGACGGGTCTTTTGTTAGTTATTGTTAATTTAGCTAATCTTAGTTTTAGGTGACATCCTTTAATGTTGAATAGAGTTACATACAGCAGACTAACAGCCTTTACAGCATCGAGGAGGAGATCATACCATGACTAACCTGCTGAATGAACTTAAAAACACAGAATTAAAAATAATAATGATAATAATAATAATAATAATAATAATAATAATTATTATTATTATTATTTTGATTATTTTGATTATTATTATTATTATTATTATTATTATTATTATTATTATTATTATTATTATTATTTTTACCGTCATTATTATTATATTATCACTATTATCATTATTGTCATTCTTCTTCTTCTTATTATTATTATTATTATTATTATTGTGGTTAAAATTATATTTATTATTATCACTACTTTCATAATTTTCATTATTATAATTTGTATAATTATTAATTTTATTATTTGTATTATTCTATATTATTATTATTATTATTATTATTGTTTTTATAATTATACTTTTTATTATCACCATTTTACTTTTATTATTACTTTTATTATTATAATTATTATTATGTCATTATTTTTATTGTTATTATCATTACTGTTTTTATTTTAATTATTTTAATTATTATTTTTACTGTATTATTATTGCTGTTCATATTACTGTTATTATTATTATTGTTATTATTATTATTATTATTATTATTATTATTATTATTATTATTATATTATCACTATTATTATTATTATTATTATTATTATTATTATGGTTATAATTATATTTATTATTATCACTACTTTCATAATTTTCATTATTATAATTTGTATAATTATTAATTTTATTATTTGTATTATTCTATATTATTATCATTATTATTATTATTATTATTATTATTATTATTATTGTTTTTATAATTATACTTTTTATTATCACCATTTTCATAATTTTTACTTTTATTATTATAATTATTATTATGTCATTATTATTATTGTTATTATCATTACTGTTTTTATTTTTATTATTTTAATTATTATTATTTTTACTGTTTTATTATTGCTGTTCATATTACTGTTATTATTATTATTATTATTATTATTATTATTATTACTGTTATTATACACAATAATAATTATAAATGTATTTATCGTATCTTATACTATCATATCACACTGTATCATTCTGTATCATATTCTATCATATCGTATTGGATTATATCGTTGTATATAGTACAGTATCTCATTGTATAGCATCACGTTATGTTACAATGTTACAATGTCATTTAGCAGACGCTTTTATCCAAAGCGACGTACATACGAGAACAAGAACAACACAAGCAAAGATCAAGACAAGAGGAAACAAGGTCAGTAAGAGGAACAAAGTGCTTCAAGTCAATTTGGGTGCAGGTACTGCCAAGCAGTGTAAAGGCAATGCACAAAACGTTATGTCTTATTGTAACAAAGAATCTTATCGTCAAGTATCTGATCCTAACATATCTCATCGTATCGTGACATATGAAGCATCCTATCCTCATGTTTTGTATCTTGTTGTAAAACCTCCACCAGCAGCTAAAATGCTGGATCACATTTCTGTGAGCACACCCTTCCATGCACCGCTCCAACACTGTCATCTGTAAGCCTGTTATGTGCAGCTTGACTCTCTCTCTCTCCTTCTCCTCCGTCTCTCTGTTCTCCCTCCTCCCTCTGCCTGCAGCACAGCAGAGTGATATTAGCACTCAGGTAGGAGGAGGTGATTCAGAGGGACAGGTAGTGCAGAGACTGTCTCTCAGACATTCACTCACAGGGCGGCAGGATTTTGGTGAGGAGTTCTGAATCCTCCTTTAACTTTGGTACTGTTTCCCCCCCCCCGGGCGAGTCTCAGAGTGCTTGTTCCACTTTGGGCTGCAGACCCCAGGAAGTCTGAGTATGTTGCACCTGGACCCTTCTACTACTGAGCCATGTTGCTGTAAGACGTGCAGAATGTGGTTTTGGCGTTGTCTGAATGGCAGCATATGTTGCTCCTAAACTCCTAAACTCCAGGTGCTGGAGAGGAAAACGTGGAATCAGGACCGCTACAGAAAAACCAGGTCGAGTGAGACTTCGCCTGAAGAACAGAGTGACCTCTTTAAGGGAAACTTGAGGAGGAGCCAAACAACCGCGTGCCTGTTGTTCGTACCTGATGTGAAGGTGCTTTCTTGCTCCGTACTCTGTTGCAAACTGCCTCTGTGCAAATCAGCACTCATGGTCCACTGGAGCCAGAAGGACAACGTCAGATGGTGCCCTAATGCCTTCATGTTGGACGCTTTCCAGACAGTTTGGCTGCACCTTCTTGTACACGAATATCAGGGGCAGGGCAGATCATCACTAGTGGACCATACAGCTAAACATTAAGTAAATGCATGTGACTGAACGCCAACGAGGCGGATTCAGCGCTCATTAATCTTGTGGGGAGTCCATGAGGTAAGGCTGTGACAGGCACAGAGGACTGGACAGATCCTCTGATCCTCTGACTCTCAAAGAATAAACTCCAGGATTACAGGAACACAACTTCTCTCAGCACTCTCTCCTCCCCTGTCTCCCTTCAGCTGTCCTATCAATACAAGCTAAAACACCAAACTCTCTTACTGCAGTGTGTTCTGGATGCTCAGATACCTGCAGGCCTTCAGTGTAGTCTCTGCTGCAGGTTGTTCTGACTCTGCCGATGTTTGCTGCTCAAACACGACTGAGAGATAACGCCAAATGAGACGTCCACTATCTGGAATTAACAGCATAAACGGAGGCCAGATCTGTGCGTTGACAAAATGTTAACTTGGTAATGACTTGTTAATGAGTTGTGCAAACAGAGGCGTTTACTTTGATGCAGGCTGATAAGGAGAATTTGCATCAGTCAATTTGTTTTCTTTTAAAGATGTGTTGTTTGGGCATTTTCGCCTTTATCTGGAGAGAGACAGGAAATGTGGGGAGTGGAGAGCCTCGGTCATTTGCATGCAGTAAATGATTGTGCCTGGAATCAAACCTAAGACCTCTGTGACGAGGGCTATAGCCTCTGCATATGGGGTGCACGCTTTGACCGCTAGGCCAATGGCACCCCACATCAGCCAATTTCATTCAGATTCTGCATGGAAACAAATAAAAATGCAGAATCTGGGGGGCGCCTTGGTCTAAGCGTGCACCCTATATACAGAGGCTATAGTCCTTGTTGCAGAGGTTGCAGGTTCGACTCCAGGCCTCGACCATTTCCTGCATGTCTTCCCACGCTCTCTACTCCCCACATTTCCTGTCTCTCTCCAGATGTCCTGTCCATTAAAGACCAAAACGCCCCAAAAATATATAATTCTTAAAAATGCAGGGTGCAGATTTGCCCTACTGCTTAACTTGCGCCCCCATGTGGCGGGCGGCCTGGGTTTGAGTCCAGCCTGCAGCTCCTTTCCTGCATGTCATTCCTCCTTTCTCTCCCAGTTTCCTACACTATCCACTGTCCTCTCCCTCTGTCAATAAAGGTGTAAAAGCCTAAAAACCTGGGGCGTTGGTGGCCTAGCGGTCTAAGCGCCCCAGATACAGAGGCTACAGTCCTCGTTGCAGGGGTCGCCGGTTCCATTCCCGGCTGGTCGACCATTTCCTGTCTCTCTCCAGCTGTCCTGTCCATTAAAGACCAAAACGCCCCCAAAAATATATAATTCTTAAAAATGCAGGGTGCAGATTTGCCCTACTGGTTAAGTTGCGCGCCCATGTTGCAGGCGGCCTGGGTTCGAGTCCAGCCTGCAGCTCCTTTCCTGCATGTCATTCCCCACACTCTCTCCCAGTTTCCTACACTATCCACTGTCCTCTCCCTCTATCAATAAAGGTGTAAAAGCCTAAAAACCTGGGGCGTTGGTGGCCTAGCGGTCTAAGCGCCCCAGATACAGAGGCTACAGTCCTCGTCGCAGGGGTCGCCGGTTCGATTCCCGGCTGGTCGACCATTTCCTGCATGTCTTCCCACGCTCTCTACTCCTCACATTTCCTGTCTCTCTCCAGCTGTCCTGTCCATTAAAGACCAAAACGCCCCAAAAATATATAATTCTTAAAAATGCAGGGTGCAGATTTGCCCTACTGGTTAAGTTGCGCCCCCCATGTAGCGGCAGCCTGGGTTTGAGTCCAGCCTGCAGCTCCTTTCCTGCATGTCATTCCTCCTTTCTCTCCCAGTTTCCTACACTATCCACTGTCCTCTCCCTCTGTCAATAAAGGTGTAAAAGCCTAAAAACCTGGGGTGCTGGTGGCCTAGCGGTCTAGTTGCGCCAGATACAGAGGCGACAGTCCTCGTTGCAGGGGTCGCCGGTTCCATTCCCGGCCGGTCGACCATTTCCTGCATGTCTTCCCCCGCTCTCTACTCCCCACATTTCCTGTCTCTCTCCAGCTGTCCTGTCCATTAAAGACCAAAACGCCCCCAAAAATATATAATTCTTAAAAATGCAGGGTGCAGATTTGCCCTACTGGTTAAGTTGCGCCCCCATGTTGCAGGCGGCCTGGGTTCGAGTCCAACCTGCAGCTCCTTTCCTGCATGTCATTCCCCACACTCTCTCCCAGTTTCCTACACTATCCACTGTCCTCTCCCTCTGTCAATAAAGGTGTAAAAGCCTAAAAACCTGGGGTGCTGGTGGCCTAGCGGTCTAGTTGCGCCAGATACAGAGGCGACAGTCCTCGTTGCAGGGGTCGCCGGTTCCATTCCCGGCCGGTCGACCATTTCCTGCATGTCTTCCCCCGCTCTCTACTCCCCACATTTCCTGTCTCTCTTCAGCTGTCCTATCAAATAAAGGCAAAAAGACCAAAAATGAATGAAATAAATAAATAAGGAAGCAGAATCTGCAGGCGTAGGACAAGACATGCAACGTGATCCCCAAACCACCCAAGATTGATCTATCTCCAGCCAACGCCATGATATCATCAGCTAACTCCACCTTTATTCTCACTTCTTGAGATGCTAGTCTAATGGTGAACAATGCAAACTGCAGGAAGTCCTGTATCGCCAACCATCAGTTACCCCAGAGGCTGCAAACGTCATCTCCCTCACCCAAAGGTGACAACAGTTGATGGCTTCCCAGATCAGGATTTAATGCACACCCTGCAGCCAATCAGAGCTGAGTATTCCTGATCCTTGTCACCGATGTTTGCTGGAGCCCGTCCTCTGTCCTCTCTTAACGCGTGTGTGAGTCCTCAGCATCGTTGGGCTCTAACAGGCTGAGATAACAAGGCTAACGTGTTCAGCAGTCGTCCATGGCGAGTTTCCCTTTTGCAGCGTTCTCTTCATGAACCCCGGAGCGGCGTCGGTTCTATTTTCAGCCAGAACGTAAAAAAAAAAAAAAGGTTATCAGGGCGACGAGTGGGTGAGAGAGAGAGACGTCTACATGTGATTGTGTTGAGAGTGTCAGGGCGTGTGGTGGCTTGCGGATACCAGGGGTGTCAGACATGCTGGGCTGCCATGTGAATGTGTGTATGTGTGTGTGGGTGTGTGTGTGTGTGTGTGTGTTGGGGACCTGCTAGGGGAGGGAGCAGGAGGGTGTTACCAGGTCACCAAACAGCTGTCTGGGAGACAGAATGGCCGCAAGGGGTGAGCGACACACACACACACACCCCTCACACACACACACACACACACAGGGAGGGAGAAAGGACAGATGCAACATCATCCATCGCCCCTAAACACACACACACTCTCTCACACACTCACACACACTTCTACACACCATATAGAGATCAATCCACTTCCTTTATGTTCCCTGATCTTTTCATTGAGAGTGTCGTTCTCTGCTTCCTGTGGTTTTTCAGATGCAGTGATCTGATGGGAGAAATCAATTGCTCATTTCTCCCTCTCTCCCTCACACACACACACACTCAGGCGCACACACACACACACACACACACACATAAATCTTTACATGTATGGTGCTCGGTTCTGCTCTTGCAGTGCACATGATTGAGAGCCCCACAGCAGCACAAACACAAACGTATACAAACACACTGAATATCTCATGCTCAGCTCTCCCTCTGGTTTCTGCTCAGACTTTGAGTCCACGCTGCAGCTTCACCGCCGAGGCCTACACCGTCGTGATCACGACACGCAGGCGTTGGAGGATCCACGTCGCTCTGCCTAAACATCAGCCAACAGTGAGATTTCTATGCTCGTCATATTTCATGTTTCTGGTCCTGCAACACTCTCTGCTTCTTTGTGCACAGGAAACTATGGCGACGTGTTCTGCTGGAGTTGGAGCTGATAAATGCTGAGCAGCAGTTAATCATACTGCAATCATTGCAAAGAAGAAAAGAGAGGAGACGTCAGAGGAGGAAGAGGAATGTACGGACGCTGAATCAGTGAAGGCAGAGGACACAGAGACACTGAAAAAAGGCTGTAAATACAAGGCTACCCAGCCGACCAATCAGAGAGCTTGCAGTCTGTGGTGTTGCACTTCAGGCTGCAGAAAGAAGTCAGGTTTTAAAGCGATGTATGAAAGAAGTCAAGAGAAACACCTGTGTGTGTGTGTCAGCATGTTCAAGGTGTGTGTTGAAAGAGAAATATGTAAAGACAGGAACTTAGGTGAAGAAGAAAATTCAACCACATGACTACCATCACTTCATGAAAGTGTGTTTCTGTCACCTCAGCACATTTCATCATCTTTGGGCTGCAGTGTTTTTCATTTATGACCCTTACAAGTCAAGACTAAGTGTGCATAAGGATATCCTCCTTTCTATGTTGAAATTATTTGATGCTCCAGACTGGAAGGACAGGACATGGGTCTCAATCTGAGAAAAACAAGCCAACTTCTTACTTTAAAGTGATTTGAGCTTTTTGGTCTCCACCGATTGAAGTTTTCTTCAGGACAACATCTCTTTTGCAATTTTTGGTTAGGGTTAGGGTGTCTGGAACATCGTAAAAGTCAAACTCTTTTTCTTGCAACCTTAAAAAAGTCGTCCCTGAGTTTATCTCGTGCTCTGGTCTCAGTCCCGTCTCACCTCCAGCTCATCCACAACTTAACAACCAGACTTTAAACAAACACCGAGAAAGGAGACCAGATCACCCCGATCCTCAGATCTCTTCTCTGACTTCAGATCAGGTACATGATTGATTTTAAACTCCTACTCATCACCTTTAAAGCTCTACATGAACTCACCTCTCCTACATCACAGATTCACTAACACCCCATGAGCCCAGCTGCTGTTCCTGTTCCTCAGGAAGAATCCTCGTCTCAGATCTGACAGAACGCCTTGTCACTAAAGGTGACGTGGCGTTTTCTGTGAGAGCCCTGAAGAGGTGAGGTCAGCTAAATCAACACCTTATTTTAGATCTACCTTTACTAAAATGCCTTTCTATAAAGAATGTGATGATTGCCTTTATTTTATTATTATTTTGTAATAATTATTTCACTTTATTTCATTTTATTTTCTTTCATTTTATGTATTATATTTTATTTTTGTTATCCTATTTATCTTAATTATTTTATTGATCTTACTTCTTTCATTTGTTCAATTTATTAGATTATTTTTATTCATCTTATTTTTTTCATTTTATTTATTATATTCCACTTTTTTTATCTTACTTATTTCATTTTATTTTATTTCATTTTATGTTTTATATATTCTATTTATCCTATTTATCTATTTTGCATATTTATTAGATTCATTTCATTCATCTAATTAATTGTTTTATTTCATTTTAATTATTATATTCTGCTTTATTTATCTTGCTTAATTTTTTTATTTCATTTCACTTTATGTATTATATATTCTATTTATCCTATTCATCTATTTTGTTTTATTTATTAGATTCATTTCATTCATCTAATTGTTTTATTTCATTTTAATTATTATATTCTGCTTTATTTATCTTGCTGAATTTTTTTTATTTCATTTCACTTTATGTATTATATATTCTATTTATCCTATTTCTCTATTTTGTTTTATTTATTAGATATTTTTATTCATCTTGGGGTTTTTTTCATTTTATTTATTATATTCTACTTTATTGATTTTATTTTATTTGATTTGATTTGATTTATTATATTCCACTTTTTTATCTTACTTATTTCATTTTATTTCACTTTATGTATTATATATTCTATTTATCCTATTTATCTATTTTGTTTTATTTATTAGATTCATTTAATTCATCTAATTAATTGTTTTATTTCATTTTAATTATTATATTCTACTTTATTTATCTTGCTTATTTTATTGTATTTCATTTTATGTATTATGTTTTATTTAACTAATCATATTTAATTTATCTTATTCTATTTTATTGCATTTTATATATCATGTTCTAATTTATTTATCTCATTTAATTCGTTTAACTGATTTATTTTGTTGTATTTATCTCATCCATTTCATCTCATTTTATTTCCCATCATGTAATTTATTGTATTGTATTGTGCACCTTGTTTAACTGGCTCCATATTGGTGTTTATTTGACTGTATTTTAATGATCTATTTATTTTCTACACATTTGTGCAGAATAATTCCCCGTCCCTTTAAATGGATATTAATAGCACTTCAGTAATTGACTCAACAATGAACAGTGATATTAATGAGGTTTAGCCATACATTACAAATCTCCCTGCAAAGTAAGCAGTGAAGGGAAACGATTGCTCTTATTCTTATTTTGTGTAGTACAAGATGTCAGGTACTCAGCATCCACCCACACCCTCCTCTGAGCATTTCCAGACTAAGCACCTATAAGCCTCATTAGCTACCAATGCAATAATATGATGAGATCAGGAATTATTCCGCTTCCCTGAGCAGCATGACTTCATCCATGATTGTTACTGCGCCACTGGTTGCATCACCAAATAGCAGAAGTATTGACCTTTTTTCCCTGCATGCCAGCAGAGTTTACTGCGTGGACTCTAAGCATTCCCAGCTTCATGCAGCCGAGCCCGAGGTTCAGGCCAATGCTGAGGAATCAAAATAGCTGCTCATGCTGGAGGTTTCCTGCTTCTTGGTAGAATTTTAAATTGTGCTTTTCATCCAAAACAACATGAATGCGCATCTTAAGCTGCAGGCGTAGGTGTTAGACCACAAGTCTCCAAAAGTAGTATGGGAGGTGGAGTTAATCAGGCACCTCTCCTTTGGACTCATGTACCAGCTTGGGTTGAGGTTGAGGATTAGTATAAATTACATTGACAGACTTCTTACTACTAAGAATGAGCTTAAAGGGTTGCTTTTCATTGTTGAATAAAAGAAAGAAAGCAGAGAACTGAGAGACTTCTGCAGCCATCAGAGAAATCAGGGAGGAACTTCAACATAAAAATGAGTATAGGTGCAAACTTTGTTAAGTTAAACAAGCATATTAAGATTATATCCATATAATGCATAACTAGCTTATCTACAATAAGTATGCACAGTCACTAAATGTGTCTTTTTCTGCTCTTATGTCGGGTCTATTCGAGTAACCAGGTAGGTGAGGTGACGGTCATTGTGCAGGAGATGAAGTACACCCAAGATGGTGAAGGCCTATCTCCCTCACAAGGATTTAGAGAGAGTGGTCCATGCCTTTGTTACTCCTAGGCTTGATTATTGTAACTCTTTGTATGTGGGCTTAGAAATGTCGTCTATTCAGCGCCTGCAGCTTGTTCAAAATGCTGCTGCTGGCAGGAACAAGAGGGAGCACATCACACCTGTGCTGCATGCTCTCCACTGGATCCCAGTCTGCACAGGATTGATTTTAAGATTGCACTTTTAAAGTACAAGACCCTGAATGGATTGGCACCATCCTACTTGGCTGATCTTCTCTATGTCCATAACCCAGCTGGAGCACTGAGGTCAACAAACCAGCTGCTCCTGGATGTGCCTGAAAGTCGCCTTAAAACCCGGGGGGACCGAGCCTTTGCAGCAGCGGCCCCCAAGCTCTGGAACGGCTTGCCACTCCAATTAAGATCGCTCCCCCTCTGATGAATGTTTTAAATCTTTGTTGAAGACACATCTCTTCAACGAACATGCTGGCTCACCTCATCCGCCACCACCCAGAGATAGCAATTGCAGAGGATGGCAAAGGTAATGCTGAGATATCCGCCCAAAAACCAACCAACCAACCAACGCTCGCCACTGTAAGCTTATCTAAGCCGCCCCCCATGATCGAGCTTTCCTTTGGGAAAGTCTTACCTACTCATAATATGAACATATTCTTGTTCTGCCTTCCTGTCTTTAATTTACCCACACACTCATCATCACACCCCACATACTGATGGCCTTCTCCCCTGCACTCCTCCCATCCAGCTCTGATAGAAGAGAGGAGAGGGGCGCTAGAGCTTTAAGAGAAGCGTCCGGGTACAGGGAGGTGGGGCGGCTGATCTGGAGCCTCAGTAAGTTGAATCAAAGGTCAAGGAGGCGCAGGAAAGTCTTCAAGCAAAACTACAAAATTAGTCATCTCACTGAAAGATGATGACACTTCACTCTCTGATACAGCAGCCACAACAAGCAGGACTGATCTGTCCCCCCAGAGGACACAGACCGTTACATGAGCAGGGCCTAAAGACCAGACCAGAGCCGTCAGAGTCCTGGAAACCACAAAAGCACAAAAAGGTATGAAATCAACCCAAAGAGGAGACAGAGGAGAGACACTTTCATGCTCTGTGTGACACCACACCGTCCTCAGACTGAGCTGTGTCATCACACTCATAATGAAACTACTTTTGTGACCACGTCCCTGATTTCCTCCGAGAGCTTTAAAGGAAGGATTCCTGTGAGTTCAGACTCTCTGCAATAAGGAGTCACTTTGAGGGATGCTGCTCTCTCAGATGCTCTGCCTCAGGTTTCTGCAGGAGGATCTAAGGTGTAGGTTCAAGAGGATCAATCAAACCAGCACTGATTCCTTTCTGTTAAACTGCTTTTGTGTTTAACTAAATGCATTTAACCCCAAAAGGGTCTTTAACCTTCAAAATAAAAGCCCTTTGTCTCCAGAAGTTACCTTAAACACCTTATAAGCCTCCTTCTTGTTTCACTTCTCTTTGGTTTCACTCAGTCTTTAGGTTTCTTAGAGTTCTTACCCGACCATGAACGAGATGTCTGTCCTGAATCCTGGGAGACGTGAGGTGGAGGCAGAAGGAGATGATGAGGGTGAAGACTAGGAGGGGGGGACTGCAGAACCACAGTCTCTCTATTACAACCTGCACAATGCATAGTAAACAGTCACTAAAACATGCATTTAATGCTGTTTACTTTCTCTTTACACTCACAACAACACAACAAGAACTCCTCACAGTTTGTTTTTAAATCACATTCAATAAGAAGTTTTAGAAATCAAGTCAAATCAAACGTCACAAACCCAGGAGTGGTTTTAGATTCAGATTTAGATTTTAATGCTCATTTTAACAAAGTAATAAGTTCTTCATTTTATCACCTTAGACCAGGGGTGTCCAAACTTTTTTCAAAGAGGGCCACATTTGATGTTGTCAGAATACTTCAGGGCCAGTGGCTCCTACTGAGACTTAGGTGACTTAGGAATCATAACAGTTATATATGAAATCTCTATTTAATAACAATTATTTTACATTTTTTTCTCAATAAATCAGTAACTAGGAAGTCCCCAGTTCTCCACAAGCCACTTAAACATGAGCGAACTTTATCTTCTTCTGTAGAATGTTTTTCATTCGGGTCGGGCAATGTGGGAAAAAATATTGTCTTGTTATTTTTCTATGGCAGGATCAGGATCTGGATTTCATCACACTTCTATTTCATGTTGTTTTTAAGACTTTTCTGACCAGCAGACAACATTTTAAGAACTAAATAATTCTTGTCCTACATTCTGAACTATTTTTTCTGCACCAAATTTTGCCTTTTCTGCACAATTTCCTAATTTTGATCTTGTCTTGTGTCTTCTGAACTTTTAGTGTTCATCAAGAACATTTTCACATCATGATAAAAACATTAATTTGAAAAAAACTGTCAATTCTTGTGTTTCCTCCTAATTATATTCCTGCAGAATATCCAGAGCTTTGCATTTATAAAAGTAGTCCATATGAAGCTTTTTGAGACGTTTCTGGATTGACTTTAGTTTTGTTTGTGCGCTTGAAAGAAACTGCAAATGTACAGGTGATTCAGAAGGTGATTAATTTCTTTGCTATAATAACACATTTTAAGATGGAAGCTTGGGGCCATAATTAAATGGACATTGGGCCGCAATTGGCCCCCGGGCCGTACTTTGGACACCCCTGCCTTAGACAGAAAAGTCAGACCTTTTTTATCCCAGAGAGACGCTGAAATTTTAGTTCATGCTTTTTTATCTCCACTCGTCTTGATTAATGCAAATCTCTTTTTACCAGTCTGTCCAAAAAGTCTCTGAAAAAACTGCAGCTCATTCAGAACGCTGCTGCCAGAGTTTAACAAGGAAAAAGAAAACCAATCACATGACCCCTCTTCTTCAAGGTCTGCACTGCCTCCCTGTTTCTTTTAGATTTTTAAGTTCTTTTACTTTCTTTTTTAAAAGCTGCTCAATACATCACAGATCTCCTGTTATTATGTTCCAGCTCGATCACTGATAAAAGATGTTCCTCATGTGTTCCTCACAAAGAGAGAGACCTTTCTGTTTTTATGCCCCTAAACTCTGAACTCTCTGGACATTAAAACTGTGATCTCAATGTGTGTTTTTAAAACTTAACTTCAGACTACATTTTTAATCTGGCCCTGGACTTAATTATTTTTATTTATTTAATTTGATTATATATTTTGATATTATATATTTTATTTACATATTTATTTATCTGGTATTTATCTGATGTTATTCTTTTTTTTTTTTCTTTTTTTTTTTTCCTCTTGTCTGCATATATATTTCTGTTTTGTGTCATGTTTGTCACAAACTGTCAAATATTCATGCAATTTATTCTTGCAGCAAAAGAAAAGAAAAAAAACCTTTTTCTTCTGTGCTTGTGACTGTGTGCATGCAACCATCACCATCTCTCTTAGAACTCTGGCCTATCTTTTATTGGCAGCTAATATCATGTTCTGTAAAAGAGGGCGTGCACACCTAGGTGGGCCAAAAAAAAAAAATAAGAGAAAGTGAAAGAAAGATTACATAAGGATATACAAAGGGACAGGGAGAGAGAAGGAGAGAGAGACCTAACACACTTAGATGGAGAGGGACCATCTCACCATGATGCCAAAAAAAATCTGTGTGGTGATCCTAATGATTAAGCAACCCTTAGTGTCCACAATCATTACTGAAGCTTGGGTCGCAGAGGGTTGCCGCCGTGCTGTGTTCTATTTGTGTAACAAGACCACCCCTGGTGCAGATGAAACCACTTGGGTCAGATCAGCCGAGCGGTACGGCCCCTGGCACCCGGGCCGCGAGAGCAGTCAGACCGAAGGACCCAACCCGCCGCGGGAGACCCAGGCCAGGGGACGAGCCAAGGACCCAGACCGGAAGCAAGCAGGTACCGCCGGAGCACCCAGGGCGACCCCCAGGTCACCCAGTAGGAGGAAAGGGGGGCGAGGGGGGAGAGATCCCGCAGCCCCCCCAAGGGACACCCCCACAACACCGCCCCCACAGCCCCCCAAGACGGAGCCAAAGGAGCCACCAGGGCCGAGGGGGCTCGGCACCAGGAGCAGACAGCCAGGCAGACGGGCAGGACCAGGACCAGAGCCCGCCAACCGGCGCGCCGGAGCGGGGGGAGGGCGGAGGCGGCAGGGCCAATCCCCCCTGCCCCCCCCAGACGGCCCGACCACTCCCCCCAGCCACGCCCCCCACCCACGCCCTGCGACTGATGGACCAGGCCGCGGGGGCATGGAGGGACACCCCAATGGCTGCCGTAGTAACACCCCCCCAGCCGCGCACCACCCCACCCCTCCAAGAGGACCGCGAGGGAACCCCGGGAAACCCGGCCCCGAGGGCAGCCGCGGACCAGGCCCCCACAGGGGAGGGGGCAGCAGGGGGACGGAGGGTGACAGGGACACCAGCCACCCACCCAGCCCCGATGGACCCCCAACGAGTAGGGCCGAGCCAAACACTAAGGCCCCGCCAAACCTGAACTGTGTGTGTGTGATATGATTTGAATTTTGTTTTGTTTGTTTTTTTGTTGTATGTATGTTTGCTAGTGAGGTGGATTAAAATAGGGGGGGCAGGAAGGGAGGCGGGAGAGAGGGGGGAGAGCCGTAGCGCACTACTGCACCACAATCTGCCCCCCCCCCAGTATAAAACCGGTCCACCCAACCCACACCCCCCACCCCATGTCTTTACCTATATCAGTATCTAGTGAGGTGCATTAAAATAAGGGGGCGGAAGGGAGGCGGGAGGGGGGGGGAGAGCCTTCTGATGTTATTCTATTGATATTGTTTTACTCTATCTCATTATTTTATATTTTATTTATATATTTATTTTTCTACTATTTTTCGGATTTTAATTTATTGATTTTATTGTAATGCTTTCTCTTAATTTTTCTTAATTTTAATTGATTGAATTGATAATCATGATATTATTTTTTAAGTATTTTCTCACCTTCCTTTCCATTTTTACCTATCACTGTTATTTTCTGTCTCTGTGTTCTTTATTGAAGCACTTTGGGCTGCAAGCTTGAATGCATGAAATGTTCTTTACAAATTAAAATGAGTTGAGGTGTCAATAAAATCACAGTTTTCACCATGCATTACAATAAAATGTGAAATATAAACTCATTTATATCAGTATGTTTAGAACAGTTGAGCTCAACTTCAACAGAAACAAAAACAAACATTTGTAAACATCCTGAATCATCTCCTGCTGGATTAATGACTTCCACCTGTCAGACTGGATCAATATTTAAAATGAATTTATGGTTATTCAACAATCTCTTGAAGCTAAATTGTGTCTCCAACTCTTCCAGACTGCTCTTAAGTAAACAAAAGTTACAGTCACTTTAAATCACACAGCAGGCATGCTAACTTTAAGTGTTAGCTTGTTAGCAAACAAACTCACCTGAGGATCCTGAACAGCTGATCCAGAGGAGTCCACCTCGTGTCCACACTGTCTCCATGTTCCTCATGTATCTCCAGAATCCTGACTTCTATCAGTCTATGAACGTTTCTCTTCATTTGCATCATGTTTCACCTTCTGCACGGTCTGCAGCTCACCTGTCCTGCTCACCTGAGGGAGGAGAAACCATGGAGCTGCACGCGCCTGCACTACCGAACCCCGCCAGCAGGGGGCGCTGTGATGCAACGCTATGAATGAAGTGCACCAAGTCTGCATGAAACCCTGATGTCTAACAGGTTTTTTAACACTCTTTAAAACTGTTATTAGTTAAAATAATAAAAATAAAAGATCAAAATAAATAATGCAAATGAGATTTTAATATCTGCTTTGTCTCCACTGACATATGAGTTTGTTCTTCCACCATGTTCCCCTCCAGTCTGCCCTCTGAAGGTACTTTCAGCTGAATGTTCTCACAGAGGTTTCCTTTGGACAGAGTCCAGTGACTCGGTCCTTACAGACCGCACCATGCTTTGATTTGTGTAACCCTTTTGTTTAAGAGGATTCGTCACATCTACTGATTGTTGAATCCTCATTCAAAGCGTCTCAGCGCCCGAGGCTTAAAAACGCCAGACTGGACTATTGTTGTGCAGCTGAGGGAGGTGAGGATCATTTGAATGTGGGGCAGCTCTGATCTGCAGCCAGGTACAAAAGTCAGAAAATATATTTCACTGGTACTGCAACACAACGATGGGGGAGGAGAGAGCTGACAGGGTGTGAAGCTTTACAAATCCAACCCCATCCTCCTTAAAGTGACAGATAATGGAACAAATGTAATAATATAGAATTAACTATTCAGCTTATACTTATATATATATATATATATAAAGAACCTCTGACCAGTGACAGCTGCTACAAGATGTGGGACCTGATTGGTTGGCTCCTATTGAAAGTGTAACTGAATGTGACACTGTGAACTTTAGCTTGCACTTTCTAAACGAGGAGTTAAATCAAGCACATATAATCAAAACTCAACTTAAAGTCATCACAGTTAGCATTTAAAAGACACTTCAGCTGACAGCAAACATGACCTCATCAGGGCAAGGATTTATATAACACTGGGGTTAACCGGTTCATGCTACTTCTCAAGTGGAATGGCAACACACAACCCCTGCTAGCTAGCAGCTGCCTGCAAACTGCAGCTATTGTTAGACCTCGACACATGACACATGACATCATCTACAGTTACAACATGAATCAGTTATCTTTCATTACAAACCACCACTTTGTGCTAATCTGCCTATAGCTATGGTTATAATTATGTTACTTATGATGATATTAGCGTTGAGATTCAAGCAATGAGTATGCAAACTGCTAGCTTAGCGTAGATTGTGTTGCAACAAACTGAAGACAATGACGACAACGATGATGAGAACAGTGAAGAGGACCGTCTGACATAGCTGCATTGTGGCTGTAAGCTAGCATAAGAGCTGAACGTTAGCTTCTTTTATGTGCTTTGCTCCTTGGGACGCGATAGCTAGAGCTGGCAGGCAGCTGCTACCTAGCAGGAGTCGTAACTAACGTATTTTGCTGTTTCAATAATAAAAATTGAGGAATTTGCTTTAGCATAGCATTTTTTTAAAATCCTAGCTTTGATATAGTCATGTTTTCTTTAATCTAAGTGTTGTATAAACCCATAAATATTAAATGCAGTTCCTTTAAGTTGAATTGAAATGCTTTGAGCTTGTTGAAAAGGTTGTGTCAGGTTGATCGTTGGCATCTGCTGCAAACAATCTAGCCCCACATAACTCCCCAAAATATAATGTCCCTATTCTTCTACAGTTACAATTCAGACTTAATTCAAATAAGCATTGGTGGCACTTTGGTGGGATTGCAGAACCAAAAGCATAAACAGTGTGTCGTCTGCAAAACAAGAGATGCTACATTTTCACTATGTTTGAAATTGGAGCTTCAGGGCGTTTACTGTCCTGCTCCAGGACTCTCCTGCAAAGTAGTTCTTCATTTACTCCCAGGCTTTGAAACAAGAGTTCACTGCCCTGCTGCCAGTCTGAACACCAGCTTTATTTTGTCACTTCATAACTGACGCCCCAAAGGACAAAGCTGCCATCTCACCTTGTGATAAAGACACCTCACAGAATCTCATCAGGTGCTGAAGGAGGAAACTTTCTCACTGAAGATTGTTATGACTTGTGTTTTTACTGGATATCCAATCATACGAGGGTATTTCATGACACCATGGAGAAGGATGTCTGTCTGGGCTGACGGCAGACTGGTACCAGGTGACTGCCTTGCTTGCAGGAGAGATAACTGAAGTGACATATGGAGATTCATATGAGTGACTATCTGCAAGGCTGGCTTTTAAAAGCAGCCTTCAGGGAGAGTATAAGCCCAACAAAGAGAGATATTTCTTTAATATTCACAGGCAGCGTCAGGCTTTGAATGCAGCTCTGACCGGCTAATTTCAGAGAAGGATTCAAACTCTGTTATCACATGAAGGAACAGCTGTCTGAAACCAACACAGAGCCCAAGACTGATTTTATTACAAATAGGCGGTGAATTAAAATTGAATTTGCAACAGTAAATCCATCATGCAGTCAAAGGAATAAATGAATATTGACATTTTAAAAGAAAAGCTATTAGCAGGAGCTGTGTTGTGTCAGCGGAGGAGGGGAGGGGTTGATGTGCTTTTTTTTCTGAGTCTGTCATCTTGACCTTTACTTCACAGAGGAACACATTACAACTGACATTGCTTCTCCAACAAACACACTTGCATACTCTGGCACACACACACACACTTGAAGCAGCTCTGGAGGCTCATTGGATATCATGTGGTGCAGCTCCATCTAGTGGAGAGACCTGGATGTAACATGCTGCAGCAAAACCAGATGAGCTGAAGGGTTCATTCGTCACATCAGTACATTTACAGATTAAATACATATTCATCTTTATTCTGATTTAAATGCTGTGGGCAAATATTTAAGAACTCTTATTATAATGTCACACCAGAATCAGAATAAAGGGAAACTGACAGGTGTAATTAATATAATGAATGTTAAAACGAGACATTAAAGCTGCAGAAATCCTAACACAGTCGCCCTATACTCAAGAGTTTGACATGAAAACATTGAGGGATTTATAATAATGCACTGTTCAGTTTTTTGATGATCAAACACTGCCACCTAGTGGTTCAAATACTTCCTTACAAAAGGCAGTTTTTTTTGACTACAGCAGGAAGTGCTGCACACAAGGAAAGAAGACACACAAGACTCTAGAATAATTACATATGAAGGATTAAAGACTAAAGGTGGAGAAGAAATGACCTGAAATGGACGGAAACGTAATTCCAAGTTTAACTTCTTAAAAGTTGGAGAACAGGAGCAAGTATACATAAAGCCACTTTAATGTTAAATTTAAAATGCAAAAAATTGCTTTTAATTTTTAATTTTTTAAGCCACTTTTTATGAAAATATTTAGCTATGTTTAAATTTTCTTTAAAAGTCTTAGCTTTATTTTTTTTTAGATGAATACTTCAAATTGACAATAATGTCAATATTAAACGTTGGGGAATAGGAGCAAGTAAGTATACATAAAGCCACTTTAATGTTAAATTTAAAATGCAAAAAAATGCTTTTAAGTTTTTATTTTTTAAGCCACTTTTTTTGAAAATAATTAGTTATATTAAAACAATTTTTTTAAAGTCTTAACTTTTTTTTTTAGATAAATACTTCATATTGATAATAACAATAACAATAATAATAATAATAATAATAATAATAATAATAATAATAATAATGCATTTTATATATAGCCGCCTTTCTTGACACTCAAGGTCACCTTACATCATTAAAACAAAAGTAAACAACAATAATAAAATACAGTTTAAAAAGAATGGACAGTGGAGTGGACAGGGGATGGGGATCAGCACCTCCAAGTCTGAGGCCATGGTGCTCAGTCGGAAAAGGGTGGCCTGCCCTCTCCGGGTCGGAGGGGAGTCTTTGCCCCAGGCGGAGGAGTTTAAGTATCTCGGGGTCTTGTTCACGAGTGAGGGGAAAAGGGAGCGGGAGATTGACAGACGGATCGGGGCGGCGTCTGCAGTGATGCGGGCGCTGTACCGGTCTGTCGTGGTGAAGAGAGAGCTGAGCCAGAAGGCAAAGCTCTCAATTTACCGGTCAATCTACGTTCCGACCCTCACCTATGGTCACGAGCTGTGGGTAGTGACCGAAAGCACAAGATTGAGAATACAAGCGGCTGAAATGAGCTTCCTCTGCAGGGTGTCTGGGCTCAGCCTTAGAGATAGGGTCAGGAGCTCAGACTCAAAGTAGAGCCGCTGCTCCTCCGGATCGAGAGGAGCCAGATGAGGTGGTTCGGGCATCTGGTTAGGATGCCTCCCGGGCGTCTCCCTGGGGAGGTGTTTCGGGCATGTCCGACTGGGAGGAGGCCACGGGGAAGGCCCAGGACACGCTGGCGAGACTATGTCTCACAGCTGGCCTGGGAGCGCCTCGGTATCCTCCCAGAAGAGCTGGTGGAAGTGGCCGGGGAGAGGAGTGTCTGGGCTTCCCTGCTGAGACTGCTGCCCCCGCGACCCGGACCCGGATAAGCGGAAGAAGATGGATGGATGGATGGATGGACAGTGGAGTTGTGGTCAGATGGAGTGAGCCGGTCTAAAAAGATGAGTTTTGAGTTTGGATTTAACATGTTGGAGTGAGTCAGTGTTACGGAGGTCAGGTGGGAGAGAGATCCAGAGCTGGTAACAAGGCGAGCAGGGGGGACAGTGAGGTGGATGGAGGAGGAGGATCTGAGGGGTGTGGACGGGTGTGGCAGTATGGAGGAGGTCAGAGAGATACAGAGGGGCGAGGTTGTGTTTGGCTTTAAAGGTGAGGAGAGGTACTTTATAGTTGATGCGGTGTGTGATGGGGAGCTAGTGGAGCTGTTGTAGATTAATAATGATTATTAAACAGATTTAACATTTATTTCTCAACATTATATATTTTAGTTTATCTCTTTTTTTTAACACTTGAATAATGTTTAAGTATGCACCTTTTCAACTTACCTCCATAGAATACAACAACTTCAGAGGGAGTTCATTACATAAGCTAGCTTTTTCAAAATGTGATGCACTATCTTTACACTTTAACGCAGTTCAAATCTGTGCATCTGTCTGAAAAGTGATGCATCACAACTCAGATTTACCTGTTCAATTCAAATACCAGTTTGTCATTAATATCCAACTAGAGTTAGCGCTTCAGTTAGCGTGCTTGTTTGTGATTAGCGTACACAGCAAACAAAAATAAAGTAGTTGAGTCACATTTCTCCACTCGTCTGCAAGAATATACAACTTTTCAGCCACTATGCCAATCCTGTTTCGTGCCATTGATGCCTCTTTTATCATCAGCACATTTTAAAAGACACAAATTAAGATGTTTAGCACGGTCCTTTTGACTTCAACGCACTCTGCTGTGCAGCAAAACTTCAATCAGTGTGTGTTACACCAGAGATATGATGCAAAGTGTGTAAAAGTAGCTGTTGTTTTTTGTTAGAAGAGAGATTTAGTCATTTTTAAGAAGTGTGTGTGTCTGTGTGTGTGTGCACAAACATCATACCACCTCTGCATGAGTTAGGCCCCTGGGTCGGGCCACATAAGTCCCCAAAGAGTCCGTCCAGGGCCCTGAACATCATCAGCATAAGAAATAACCAGACGTCACGTTTCAGGAATAAAAAAATCTTGTATTTTTAATTGACAGGGAAACATCCTTCAGGACAGCAGTTGGTCATCACACAATAATCAGCAACGATACAATGTAGAGAGTCCGACTGTGTGTGTCGAGCCTTTAAACACCTCCCCGTCGCCCCTCTCCTCTAATGGAGGGCTTATTATTGCAGACACGTTGGCTCTCCTGACAGACAGAACACACCTCCTCCCCTCCTTTGTAAGGCTTGGGGGGGTTTGGGGGTGGGGGGGTGCCCGGGTCAATCACTGAAGGGTTGTAAAAAAACAAAAAAAGAACAGAAAAGAAAGAAAAAAAGAAAACACAAGGCTGATTCTGATTCATCAAAGTCATCTTCTATCACAGTTTGAACCCTCGTGAGTCTGCATGTCAAACCAGAAAAACACACCTTTGCATTATCTGTCCGTTACAGAGCGTCAGGGCTGAGGCTACTCCTACATAAAATATACATCATTAATTAGTTTCACCATCACCAGAGTTCTATATGTTTAGAGTATCAGGAGGAAAAGTGAAAAAAGGTTCACCTCTACATTAAAGAACGTCGGTTCTGGACAAAATAGAACCAACTTGAGTTTCCATTTCTCTCTATAAAACTGTATAAAGAGGAGCTGCGTCCTCATACAGCAAAGAACCACCCAATATTGCATTGGACAATAAAGAAAAGGGTCATTTAATCAGTATGTGTCAGATACCAATTAATCAGAGCCCAGTGCAATTAGGTAGTCAGTCTACAAATGGAAACATCTGAAAATGCAAATATCAAAATCTCTAAAACATCCAGATGATTCTTTCCCAAAAGTTTTTTTTTCTTATATCAGAACATGCAATAGTCAAAACTGTTTTTCCTCAAAAACAGGATTTAAATACTGAGATCCAAAGATCTGTAAAAACAAATATGCAGTCACTCTACCTAACTGTGTGAATTAATATGGCAATATGCTGTAGATCAGGGTGGTCTGCACTAAGTCAAGTAAGAGTGAGGCAGAAAGAGGCTGTCTTCAGACAACTTAAAACCTCCCGTTTCTGACGACGTGTGCAGGAAGAGGGGGGATGGAACAGGACCAAGAGGGTGCACGATAACAGCGTGTTCGAGCGGCGCGTACTGTATCCCAATGAAAAACACCGACTGTGCCACGAAACAGGAGGGGAGGACAAACATCTCAGAATCCAACATCAGCTGTGCTTCTGTGTGTCAGAGCTGGAAGAAGAGGACTATCAAAAGATGAACGGGCTGCGTTCACCGTCAGCAGCATTTTCAAAACGCTCCTTTTCATCGACTGACTGAGAGCTTTTCATTCTGACTGTCGAACTTTGACAACCCAGATCAGGCAAAGTGAAGCAAACATACAACAGATCCTTTACTCTCTCTGTCTCCTAACTTTGCCCCCTACATGCACACTGCTGCAGAAATGTCAAACTGATAAGGATGGAGATGATCGACTGCGATAACCTGCGCCCTTATTTCCTCTCTGACTTCATGTTTAAAGGATTCCTGCAGGCACAAGTACTCTTTTACAGCCAATTATGGAACTGGATATTACATTTCCTTTTATTTAATACCTGTGAAACCACACTGTGGATCTTTTTTTTGGATCAAACTCAAGAGTTAACACATTTTTAAATTAGTTCAACACTGTTCCTGATATTTGAGGAACCTCCAGATGTCTCTAGAGATGTAACAATACCTTCAACTCATGCTGCAATATGCTGAATTCATTATATTTTAAAGGGGAACACAGCTTTGGAGAAGATGAATCTAACTTGTGGTGCTTTTATTTTGCAACTTTTAAAGTATGACTCTATATCCTGTTGGGATGTCAATAAAAGATGTGCTTCTGACTCCAAAAAGGAGCTCTGGCCAGATCAGTGGAACATGCTAGCTGTATTAGCACCCCCTAAAGAGGCATGAGCTCTTACATTAGCATAGCATTGCTTGCCTAGAGTAGAGAGAGGTTTTCCACTATTTATTGAAAGAGAATGGAAATTTAATTTGGATTAAAATGTGAAAAAAAGCTCAAATATTCAACAAATACACCGATGTATCGTCTGCAAACACTTGATCTGCTGCTGCTATCTTTTAATGTTTCTGTTCGGCTACTTGCTGCTTACACTGCCCAATAATGGATGCAAACTCCATTTTTAAACTAATTTTACGTCTTAATTTTGTCATTTTTAAAATTAGATATTTTTCAATTTAATGTCAGATTTTACAATTGGGCTTTCGGGCACCCTGCAGGGGTGTCAAGAGGTCTGGGCTGCGACTTGAGACAGTAAAGACTCAATGTGTGAGTCTTAATCCTTGGGAAGAAGTTCTGAGATTAATGGAATGTTGTTGTTGTTGTTTTGTTTGTTATCTCTCTTTTGAAGGGTTCATGTTTTGTTGAATATTTTGTATTGTACTGTTTTCTATTTGTTATTGTCTGTCTGGGACCCCCTCTAAAACAAGATGGCACATCTCAAAGGGGTTTATCCCAATAAAATACATTTCTTTCTTTCATTAAAGGTTAATTTCAGTTAAGACAGCTGTAAAGCAGCTGGGATTCTGTGTCTGGCGGGACAGTAAGACTCTGCAAGTTAAGGACTTCAGAGCAGCGAAGGGGGGGCTGATCATTTAGAATAATCCCTCCTAATTAAATAAATAATAAGACTCAACACTGTTTATTATGTATGTTAAGGTACATAAGAACAGAGAGAGAAATCAAACATAACTGGCTGCATATAAAATGTAATGTTTGAAGTGTTTGCTGTGTGTTTCTGTTGATTGTTCCTGTTCTGGTTTTTGTTTTTAACTCTGTAAAGCACTTTGAATTGCTCTTTGTATGAAATCTAATGTAATAATTATATCAGTCAAAGGCAGATAGCGCCCTCTGCTGTTTCAAAAAGGCATCCCTGTCCAGTTTTCATCTCATTGATTTGAATCGTCCTTTATGTGCACAAATGTTTGAGCTGTCTCACGAGGTTCTGTTACATCTCTACTCATCAGTTTCTCCAGAATAAATAAATAAATAAATACTTTGATTTTAAAGTTTCTACAGTGGTACCTTAATTCCTCTTATTAAATAGATACAATCTTAAATACTGGGGATCATTTCACAGCATCAACGTGCCTCTCCTGGGCCTCACTCAGATTCCTAAGACACCGTCCCGTATTGTGCTGCGTTGGAGTAAAGGTATGGCTTGGTAAGAAAACATTCATCCACTGGAAGGAAAATGCTCGTCACTCCTTTTTCATTCACGCCTCCGGATGTCACATGACAAAAAGGTATTTAAGCTATCGGTTAACAAACACGTTTGTGATATCTCATGCGTTTCTAATGTTTTAAAAATAAGGTCAACGAGTGATAAATGAGTCCTCAGCAGAGATGCAGGTCGCTCTTCTCGGTAGGAAGGCCTGAGCTTTTTAGAGAAATCTGCACCAGCACTGCTTTCATCCACAGCCATGCCACACTCAGGGGGGAGTTAGCTAAAGTAGCATGAACACTAGCGCTAGAAGTACTCTCAGTCTTTGTATAAAAATGGGTTTATATTATATATATATATATATTATAGTTCCACAGTATGTACGAACACAAGAATGCAGTTGTTTTATGTAGTGTGGATGTAACTATATTCTTCACAAGTATAGATTATTATTGCACTCTGGCTACACATATTTAGAAAGTTAAGTTAGTTTGGTTGTCTTTAGGTGTACAGAACACAAAGTGGTGTCGGAGCTCGTAAACAGGCGTAGAAGGGGGGCTCAGTGATGTCTCTGTGCCTTCAAACTGGACTTCAATCGAATTATCAATGTTCCTCAAGTTAGCCAGCCAAGCAAAGACGGCTAGCTAGTTGGCTAGCTTG